>NC_063060.1:15939475-16239475 GCF_018812025.1 Megalobrama amblycephala | reverse complement strand
GCCTTCATGCATACTTTACCTTTGGCGGTGCGATACCCATATGATTTTGGCCCGCTAGAGCAAAATTCTGTAATATAATCACCGTCGTCTAACTCATTCGTCAGCTCCCCCAAATGATCCCCCAGAGGTGGGTCCCAGTCTCCCTCCCTTGATACGAAAATAACGCTGTCCGTGTCTGAGTATAACAAACGGTCACCGAGTTTGTCCATGAGTTCGTACAACTCTAAGCGTGCGTGAGTCGTAGTAAACGCCCCGACAAACACATTAATGTCACGAGTCTCGCGAACCTCATCTTTTGCAGAGCGATGCTGGACAAGAGCAACGTCGTCTGAGACGAATGTGAAATATGACAGACTGTCGGTTTTACCAAAAACAATTCTGGTGAAATGTTCGGGGTCTTTCACAAGAGTAGTTTGAGGAAGATTCTCCCTCATAAAGAACCTCCCCCAAAGACTATTCAACAATAACTTGTTGATAGACCTTTGCGCGGGGTTGTGGGCGATCTTTTCGGGGTCGAGGCGAATACCTTCTTTCTCATAATACTCGCGTATGTAACCCCGTTTTTCAGTATCGGTGACGACGTTTGATGGGTAACTGGATGCCTGCTGTTTTAAACGTAAAAAAGTCTTTACGTAATCGCGAAACAATGTATCTGACCTTTGAGGAAAATGCCAAACTTCATCGATCTTGGCTACCACGTAACCCTTCTCTATGGCTTTTAAAAGCTCGAGGCTGACCCAGCAGCCCGTGAGGGCCCTCTCTTCGTCCGTATGACTACAGTTTGTTGTCTGGTTTTGAACGTGAGCGCACGTACGACATAAAGGGAACATAAGTATCCCACCGCATTGGTAAGGGAGAACAGGGTGCAGTAATTTGCGGGGCGGATAAACGGTAGCTTTGATAAGACCGTAATAATTTTCGATCGGTTCAAAATCTTTGAAAATGATTTGGGGGTGACCGATCTGATAGGTTTTCCTGGCCTGACAGAAAGGATATAAGCTTGTAAAATCTACATAACTTATTTTCTCACCATCGACCGTTTTGTGATAGAGTTTATAAGCATTAGTACGACCCCCAAACAAGGCGTCTCTCGGTTTCAGTCTCTCGGGGGCTGAATAAGTACTCATAAATTCCATCACAGAAGGGTCGGTCCGCTTCATCTTTTCCCATTCACACTCCCAAAGAACCTCAATTTGCAAACCGTACGCATTCCGCAGAATATCAACCTTATCGTCAAATTGTCTCCTAAGAACCCCATAGGGCACTCCTGACATGGGATGCGTCCGATGGGGTTCAAAGCGGCAGTCGTGACCATGATGTAAACATCCGTTGTACTCTAGACCATACCTTACCCCCGACTTTTCATAGAAACCATCTAAAAAGAAACGACCGATCGACACTTCACCGTAGTTTGCAGCATGATGAATATCCACATTTCGAGTCTTTTTTACATACTCGAGCCATTCGATCGAAGCGTTCGAGTAGGTCTTACTCTGTCGGACGTATGCATTATTGTGTGTCAGAGCCAGCGTGCTTCTTTCGAGATAATGCGATTTGAAGACCGCCATACAGCACGATGCTAGAGTAGTAAAGCTGAATGGGTCAATTTCAGCGCATTCTATGAACGCCTCTCTGTATTTCACGCATGCTTCGCGTAGCAAGACAACATCGTTCACGCCATATTTACACAGCTCTTTCCTGAAGTTAAACAATTTACCCGAAACGCCGCTGTACCACGCATCAAACTTTACACGGTCTTTATCAGACATGTTTTCGTAATTGTAAAACTTTTTATCGGGGTAATGTCCTATATAATTCTCATTTTCCACCGTATTGAAAAGATGGGGAAAATATCCTTTCTCCGTAGTCTTTAAGTTTAGGGCCGCAGGCATCTTAGATAGAGCCATTGGTATGAAGATTAATTTACAACCTTGCATTATGACATCGAGCACAAGACCTGCCTTGCAAAAATACTCCAGAATTAGAAACGAATCAAATCTGGCCGCGCAATGAGCTATGAAACAGTATCCTTTGTATCGCGGCTGTCTGAAGTGTGTGATTAACTGTGCAATACACCCGGGGCCTTCTGCCACAAATTTTTCTCCTTCAAAAGTGATCGCGCAAATAAAGTTGGCTATATGCTTACCATCTTGATATCGCGTTTCAAAATCATAAAAAATGTAATTCTTGTTAGGTTCTTTGGATACTATGGGTTGTATGAAGCATTGGTGTAGCCCATGATCATGCAGATCTTCGCCGCAATGGGTGCAACGGTTGGGACTACATTTGTGGTGGGCTCTCTTACCTTGACCTATGACGTCGTATCGTTTGTTACACAGTTTGCAATATTTTATAGCATCGCACGGGGCTTTTTCCCATACAGGGTGTGTTTTTTTATGGGCGTTGTAACAGTAACTCGACTTACAAAATCGCAGACAATCGGTTGACAATCGCAATGCATGGTTCTTTCAAGATGTTTGTAACAATCAGCATCAAAACATACGTTGCAGACGTGCTTGCATTGATGATTTCTAGGGCTTGAGTACCCTTTGAAACAAAATTGGCATACATAGTCAACGCCGACGAATGCGGTCAAATTCAGAATTCTATAGTAATGATCGTCGTACAAATAGAGATACACCGTTTTAGGGTGAGGCTCACTGCAAATTTTGTACGTTTCTAACGCACCGGCATTCGTCCTGTAAAAAACAACGATTTTAATGTCTAAAATACTTTCAAACGCATTTAAATCACCCAAACCAATTTTGTCTTGAATTGAAAAGCCTGCGTCATTTTGGATGGACGCAGCCAGTCTTTCTAACTCATTCTCTGGTGATTGCGGATTTAGGAAATGTGCGAGACAGATAGAGAAGCACAATTTATTTGATATATTCGTGGGGCAGCATAACGACATCTTTTTACGTTTGATGACCTGATCAAGTGCTAAATCTGTGAGTTTACGGCGGCGACCACCTCCTCGTCTGTTCATGGCTATGTCAACTTCGACCGCGAGTGCGTCGTCCGTCAATATCTGTTCATTACTTTGTAA
This sequence comes from Megalobrama amblycephala, assembly GCF_018812025.1. Taxonomy (NCBI): domain Eukaryota; kingdom Metazoa; phylum Chordata; class Actinopteri; order Cypriniformes; family Xenocyprididae; genus Megalobrama; species Megalobrama amblycephala. The sequence continues at coordinate 16,236,426 of NC_063060.1, read as the reverse complement.
AACCCTCTCAATTTGATCGGTAAATAGATTGACGTCATAATTATTCTGATCTGATAAAATGGTTTGAATGAGCGATGACAGAGAAGACCCCGTAAGGGTCATATTGATTATGCAAGCATCACCGCCAATATCTCTAGCAAAGGCCGATATTTCGCTAAAAGCATCGTGTAAAAAAATGTGATACGATGCTAAATCTGTAGAGTTAATATCTCTCAGATTCAGCGGTCTTCGCATTTGTACGCTATTGAAACGGGGTCTCGGTAATATACGGTAACCATTTACTTCCCCGCCCTCACGAATCAAAGTATCAATGTCTGGCTGTGTTAGTCGTGACGTACCTGTAGGGGGATCAGGGGGTGCCGCATTGCTGGTTGGCGTTCGCACCGGACCCGCAGGGTGAGTTGGCTGTGCATTGCTATCATTACCGGTACCACTAAATGATGGGACATTGTTATTATTTAACCCCATACCATCTTGTACAGGACATATGTTGTGGTAATTTATTAATTCTTGTAATTGTATACACAAATCAATATTAGGAATTTGATCAAGAGCCATTTCTAAATCATCCAAATTAGAAGTCTGTCGTGATGATATATCGTTAAAAGATGTTTGCACAAAATCCGGATACAGATTTATCGCTTGTTGTAATAAATCACACATCTGATGCGGGTTTTCAATTTGCATTTCAAGTACAGTCTGTAGCCGCTCTGAGAGAGTTTGGTCTGGATTGCAACTGTGTGCATCGTCTGTGGAAAAAGAATTTGTAGCATCCATTTTTATTTTTAGATCAATGGTATATTAACATTTAAATGTATGAGATATCGCTTACAGTGTGAAAGAATTCACAACATAAATTTTATTATAGACCATAAGCGATATTAACAATTAATTAATGAAATATCTCACAAAAGTATGAAGAAAAATATTTCATCCAGACATGTCAAAATAATAAAAAGATAACACATTCACCATGTATATTGTCATGTAACTACAACAACAGATTTGATATTCACATTGCATCATCTAACATTGTTTCTAGCACAGAGAAGATTTACTATCAATCTTCTTTCTCTTAGCTCTTCATTTAATATGTTATTGATGCGCACAAAATTTTCATTTACACTTGATTGGAAAACGTGAAAGCCAGTCTCTAGCGCATGATGCTGGTTATATACAATACCACCCAATTCCTGAATCCTATTTTCCTGAGCATCCAATCGGTCACAGACATCGTTAAAAAATCTTATCATTCTGTCACGGACATCGTGAACAATTGGATGTGATAGGTTATGGATCTCGTTAACAAATGCATCTATTCGAGTGTGGACATCGTTAACATAGACATCTACTCTGGCACGTAGTTCATCATTCTGAACAATCAATCTGTTAATGAGTGTAAGAATAAATCTCCAGTCTTCGGATGTCACTTCATTATGGATATGCTCTGCTGGATGTTCTTCGACTTCTACCACGGCCTGGTTGTGAAAAGGATACGGCGTCTGCCTCCCGCGCACTGTTGCTTCATCGTATTGACTGCCTGTCCAAGATGCGTCATCCCAAGCATTTATCTGTGACTCACTCCACTCTGACAAATCATTCACACGGCTGTCATGGTCGTCTGTATAGGAAAAAATAGCAAATTACAATTAGAGATATTCCGTAACATAAGTTGCATAATGTTGTAACAGTCCCAATAAATAACATTTTCTTAGAACGTTAATTTTAAAAAGATTAAAAATAAAAGCACATCTTACCATCAAAAAGCAGGGGACTTTGAGGAGACTGCTCGGGGGTACAATTTTCTATTTTTCTCACAGGCCTTGGAGATATTCCCCTATTGCTAGGTCCTGGTACTTCATCTGTGCGAACAATACTGCTATCAACTTAAAATAAGAAATAGTGATAATTAGTAACATGTGAGGTGTGACATTTGTAGCAGTCCCATTAAATAACATTTTTCTTAGAACGTTAATTTTAAAAAGATTAAAAATAAAGTACATCTTACCATCAAAAAGCAGGGGACTTTGAGGAGACTGCTCGGGGGTACAATTTTCTATTTTTCTCACAGGTCTTGGAGATATTGCCCTATTGCTAGGTCCAGGCACTTCGTCTGTGCGAACAATACTGCTATCTGCTTAGAATAAAAATAGAAAAAACATAAAATAGAGATAATCTGTAACATGAGAGAGGCGTGACGTTGTAACAGTCCCAATAAATAACATTTTCTTAGAATGTTAATTTTAAAAGATTAAAAATAAAAGCACATCTTACCGTCAAAACACTGGAGACTTTGATGAGACCGTGCTGGTCTGTATTCTAGTATTTTTCTCCTTTTCCTAGGAGGTAGATTACAATCTAGTGTGAGATCTATCACACCAGCAGCAGGTTCATTACACTCGAAAGTGAGGTCGATCACGTCGCTACTGGTTATGTCCACAGCTCGTGATGTCGTAGAAATGGGCGTTTCAGCTCTTAGCCTATCAACTTCGATGAGGCTGTGAACATGGTCATCCGAATTATTTGTGTTCTGGGTGAGGTCAATAAAATCCGGTTGTGCATCAATATGAAACAATTCTATAAAAGAAGAAAAAAGTTTTATTTATTTTATTTATTCATTATTTATTCAAAATATGAATAGAGTGTTTCTATTTTTACCTTCGTCCGAATTATTTGTGCTCCGGGTTAGGTCGATAAACCCCGGTTGTGTGACAAGATGAATCAATTCTGTAAAAGATGAAAAAAGTTTTATTTATTTTATTTATTCATTATTTATTTAAAAATATGAATAGAGTGTTTCTATTTTACCTTCGTCCGAATTATTCACAGCCTGGGTGAGGTCGATAAACTCCGGTTGCGCGTCAATATGAACCAATTCTATAAAAGAAGAAAAAAAGTTTTATTTATTTTATTTATTCATTATTTATTCAAAAATATGAATAGAGTGTTTTTATTTTACCTTCGTCTGTAACGCTCGTCTTGTCTGGTACTGCAAAATAACATCAATGAGACATAATGTAAATACATGAATATTCAGTTTTTGTTATCAATATGACTGGAAATATATATATATATATATATATATATATATATATATATATATATATATATATATATATATATATATATATATTGTACCTGTAGAGTCTGGTGCAGCAGCCACTGTGAAATGAAAACAGATGAAAAATTTGAATATATATATATATATTTATATATAATAGAATTTATATAAATTGTATAAAAAATTGTATACTTACATGAATCAATGTAGTCAAATGCGATCAGTTCAATGTTATCTATGAGAAATAAAAACCTATTACACAATAAATCGTGTCTGAGTATCGATAATTAGAATATAGTAAATCAGATTTCAACATCAAAAGCGTCGAATCATATAAACATCAATGGATAAAACAATCTTTTTCAAATAGCAATGACATGATTAAAATTAATATCAAATGTTTGGCACGCCGCGGTGGATAAAACATGTAAATACAGTCATCTATAAATATATCGCTGTAATCTTTATCATTATTCGTTTTTGATTAAGAATAGCACAATCTGAAATTTAATGGGTATAAATTAATAATTAAATTATGCCGTGAAAATGTAATATCATCAGTGTTGTGCCAGTTCATACCTAAAGAGAACTAGCTCAAAGTTCAGTTCACACAGATGATAATGAACTAGTTCATGTTCATAGTTCTTTTTTTTTTAAATGAACTAAGTTCACATATCTAAAAATGAACTAGTTCACGTTCATTTGTTAAATTCTTTTTAAGATAGGCCACTATCTTACTCAATAGAACCTCTTTACCATCCATTACCAGCTGCAAATCACTGCAACTCCAAAACTAATCAAAATTATTGTACCAATAAACAAGAGACAATTATTATAGCCAGGAGAAAAATAATATTTACCCCTTAAATAATGTGTAATCATGATATGTAGAAATTGGAAAAAACAAGGTGCAGTCAAGGTATACTGTATGTTCAGTGAAACTTTTATTTAGCCAGCATGAACCAAATTACAGGACTTAAAAATAAGGTATATTCAGGAGTCCTTCACAAAATATATTTGTGTCATCTGCAAAGATGACAAATTTCAACAAATCAGAAGTTTTGACAATAACATTTATGTATAATATAAATAATTTTGGTCCTGACCTTACTCAAAGGCTGCAGATCTCCCACAATGTAATCCAACACAAGCTTGTCCACTTGTTGCTGGGAAACGAAGGAAACAGCAGGTCCTTTACTAAATGCAGTGAGCTTAACTTGGGTGGGTGTGCTTGGCGGCGGTCCTCTCTTCGTTAATGATTTCTTGCGTTCATCATTCAGTCGCAGATATTTGCCAAGATAGCTCGGATGGCGTAACTCGATGTGTCGTTTCAAATTTGAACTCGATGTGGCTGACGTACGTACTTGTTTGTTTAGTCCCGGTGGGCACAGTTTGCACAAAAACGTGAGGTTTTTTCCGTCTGAGTCTTCCTTTGTTTGTACATAAAACTCTGCTAAGTGCTCTTCAAAACTGGCTTCAGCTGTAGCTAAGTTTGAATCACGTGAACTAGTACTAGCACTAGTCATGATGCTGCACCATCAAGGTGTTTGCTGTAAACAGTCGTGTCGTAAAACCTGAGTTTTCAAATGAGCGTGAACGTGAACTGCGCATGCTGCTCATTCCTGCCAGAGTGAGCGCCGCTCTCGTTCACGTTCATTGAATGAAAAGTGACTCGTTCAGTTCAGCGTTCGGCGAAAATATGAACGCGTTCAGTGAACGTCGTTCATTGAACGCGTTCATGCACAACACTGAATATCATAATAAATAATTTATGTACAAACATATATATCTGCGGTGCTTAAAATATCAAAAGCATTGCACGTGTCAATAATTAGCAAAGGTTTAACATATAAAACATCCTGGGAGAAAAATCACCTCTTTTCCAAAGAACATGCGTTATTTAGTAGATAAAAACATGTAATTTCATTCATTCATTTACCACAAAATCAACCGTAAGCAGTGAATCCTTTAACAATCACATTCCATTTATACCAGATTATGAAAAACACAGACCAGCCGTAAAAATACAAAATAGTCATTAAAAATAGTACAGTTTGCAGTGAATCAGCCTTTAACAATCACAATTTAATATCGGATTATAAAAAACACATAGCTACATTTTAACCACCAAGAAAAACAGACCAGCCGTAAAAATACAAATTAGTCATTAAAAATAGTACAGTTTGCAGTGAATCAGCCTTTAACAATCACAATTTAATACCGGATTATAAAAAACACATAGCTACATTTTAACCACCAAGAAAAACAGACCAGCCGTAAAAATACAAATTAGTCATTAAAAATAGTACAGTTTGCAGTGAATCAGCCTTTAACAATTACAATTTAATACCGGATTATAAAAAACACATAGCTACATTTTAACCACCAAGAAAAACAGACCAGCTGTAAAAAATACAAATTAGTCATTAAAAATAGTACAGTTTGCAGTGAATCAGCCTTTAACAATTACAATTTAATACCGGATTATAAAAAACACATAGCTACATTTTAACCACCAAGAAAAACAGACCAGCCGTAAAAATACAAATTAGTCATTAAAAATAGTACAGTTTGCAGTGAATCAGCCTTTAACAATCACAATTTAATATCGGATTATAAAAACACATAGCTGCATTTTAACCACCAAGAAAAACAGACCAGCCGTAAAAAAAAAATACAAATTAGTCATTAAAAATAGTACAGTTTGTAGTGAATCAGCCTTTAACAATCACAATTTAATACCGGATTATAAAAAACACATAGCTACATTTTAACCACCAAGAAAAACAGACCAGCCGTAAAAATACAAATTAGTCATTAAAAATAGTACAGTTTGCAGTGAATCAGCCTTTAACAATTACAATTTAATACCGGATTATAAAAAACACATAGCTACATTTTAACCACCAAGAAAAACAGACCAGCTGTAAAAAATACAAATTAGTCATTAAAAATAGTACAGTTTGCAGTGAATCAGCCTTTAACAATTACAATTTAATACCGGATTATAAAAAATACATAGCTACATTTTAACCACCAAGAAAACAGACCAGCCGTAAAATAGTCATTAACATCAAATAGTATAGTATACACTGAAACCCAATACGATTTATATCATTTTATGGAAAAACATCGGCACAATTTAGCTAGCAAAAACACAATCATTCAAATAATAAATATATTCAACCCAACGATTTTAAGTGATAGTAAAATACATTATTTATATCAGATCATTCAGCATCGCTAATAAAAACAGGGTCGCAGCCAATTTCTCATGATAATATCAAACAACATCCGAAAAGATCCAATGCTGGATAAATATTTAAAGAAAACAGACTATAAATTATTCGCAATACATAATAAATATATCCGTACATATAGCACACCCCTGACGTGAGATGCTACGTAATTTCACATTTCAAGGAAATAAAAACACAAGAAAAACTAAATTACCGAAATTTTAAGCAGACATTGCTTTTTTAAAACAATAAGAGAGATGTTTAACTTACCTTGAATTCTCGACATGCTTGGTCTCTGGTAAAGTAATCCCTGTCCAGTATGAGGAATACGTTTGGAAAACTCAAATCTGCCGCGCCGGCTAGACTATTTAAAGAGCTTTACCCAGCTAACAAAAAAAGGTCCCCAGAACGTCCCCTGAATGGCCTCTGCGAACGTCCCCCGAACGTCCATGTGTAGGGTCCTCTGGCTGTCCCGGGGACGTCCGCAAAGACGTCCTCCGGACGTTCACGGGGACGTTCACAGGACGTTCAGCGGCCATTCGGGACGTTTAGGGGACTTTCGATTAAGTCCTCTTATTGTTTTTTTATTTTACTTCTAGGTTAACAAAAGAACACAAACAAGTTGTAAGGAGAAAAATACATTTATTTATTTATAATAAATGAGCAGTTTCATAATTGTTGTGCTCTTTCCGTGTGTGTGTTATGCAGTTGTGCACGCGCGTCTCTCGTTGTCAGCTGTGGTAGTCTGATGGCAGTTTTTTCGATGGCTTCTAACCTAAAACGACAAAATGAACACATTCAATAATGTTTCAGGTATCGTTTGTCTATTAAGAAACATTTGTTACTGACAATTTGGATTCGTGAGACCAAGATTAGCGTACATTTGAAAATAGGCCGTAACGGTCAGCCGCGACGGACAACAACTTCAGCAAACGTTTGTAAATGTAATCTTGTCATATAATTTAAACTTTACAAGATAAACAGTGGTTATGGTAGCTAATGTCTGCTAAACTAAAATTTAAAATACCTTTTCGACCGACGAAAGAGAAAACTCAAGGCCTCATCTGAGAAAATCACCAGCAGGACCGTTAACTGTCGACGCAGCCGAGCGTTGCCATGGATACATGCGCGTAACCTAAAGAATGACGTCACTCGATCGTCACTTGCTTGTATCTCACAGTGTGGCTATATTACACTTTTTGCCACATGCTATACCTTTCTTATGTGTAAAAATTAAAGTAATTTTTTTAAATAACTTTTCTTTAATAAAACCATGTTTGACAGGTATTTATGGGTATAGGAATTGTCTTACCTGTGTTATTTTCCAATTTCTTTGCCAGCAAAGTGCTTTTCCATTCTTCATCTTTTCTTTGGCTGCATTCATCAGTTGAAGTCAATAACATTATTTTAGAGCTCCAGTTCAGGGTGATTGGGACACTTTTTACCATTGAGATGACTTGGATAAAATGTCCCATTCTTATATTATACCACATCTTATATTCAGTAGCCTGCTGTTGGGGGGCATCATGATTTTGATGTTTAAAATGATAACTGCTGAAAGCACACATGATCTGATGACATCTTTAATTAGTTAGTAGTAGGTTGAAGTTACTGCTTCATTTTACAATGAATGGGTCATTCTACAGAAAAGTCAACTTTTCTGTCCCTTTACAGAAATATTACACTTGAAAACACTTTTTTTTAATATTGAAAAAATTTTTTTTTTATATTTTAATATGAAACAATATTTGAACAATTAAACCTTCTTGCGCATCAATGTGGCAGTATTTGTTTTTTAATTATAAAAATTCCAAACACCACAGAAGTGCTCGTCCCCACAGTCATGTGGGAAAGTGCTTTATTTTGAGCTCAGCAACAGGGTTTAAATACAATAATGTATGCATAACTGTCAAATATATTATGTAAATGACATAAAAAAACAAAAACAAATGCTGAATAAATATTATAAAATATATATAAAAAAAACCCTGGTGTTGTGTCACTGGTGTTACCTTTAACAAAAATCTCTTATTTTGAAATAAAAATCACACTGTTGACATCAATTGACTACCTTCTTCCTATTTCCTGAAGATCCACGAAGAAAGACACATGGAAAGACCACTATCTCTTTTCAGTTATCAGAAATTTTAATTAGAAAATCATAATTTCATATGAAGCTTTTAGTTGAAGTCACTGGTGTGACCTACTTTATTATTAGGGAATTTTAAAAAAACTAGAATACAAATGGATTAAACTACTTAATTTAGTGAATATACCATGATTGACAACATTTTTCATGAAAAATGTCACTGGTGTTACTGTCACTGGTGTTGTTTATAGAAAAAAAAACTTTATTCAAAGCTATTTATTTAGTTATTTTGCATAAAATAGCACTAAATAATGTGATTCTAACTTTTTTTCCTATTGTTAATCCTCCTTTGGTCAGATATGGCTAAATTGAGGGTATTTGGCTAAACTGAGAAGCTGAGAAACAGCGACATTACGGACAGTGTATTTTACAGACATTTTTAAAATGTTGTTTATGATCTTTTACTGACTGCTTTCACTAAGTGTCAATGAAAAGTCTTTGATTCTATAAAAAATGCAAAAAATTTAGTCTCCTCTCCTTGATTATAGTTGAAGAATAAGTAGGCTATCTTTGGTCGTATCTGTCACTGGTGATTCATTGTGTCACTGTTGTTACTGTTTTTTTGTCTGTCTCATTAAATAAAATGTGTCATATGTGACATGATAATACTTTTACATTCATTGAATTCTGCTAAACTCAAGAATTAAGATGTAAAGGATTGCATTACTTGTTTATGACTGTTTTTCAAATATTTCCATTGTTATAGCAAATACATGCATAATTAAATTAGCATAATTCAATCACTTTTAACTAACCTGATTGAAAAAAAAAAACACAATCTCCTTATTTTTTTCATTATCTTTTTTTCTGTAACTCTGACTGCATGTGCTGAAAAAAAATTGAGAAATATCATTTCATAAAAATGTTTAAAATGCCAGAGAAGTATGGTAACACCAGTGACAAAAAAAAATGGTACATGCTGTCTTTAAATGCACAAAATGATAATAATAATAATAATAAATCATAAAGCTGTCATTTGTATTCATATAGTCAATGTGTAATATAATAATGTGGTCTAAGTTTAAACGTTAGAAAAAGAAATACATTTTAAGACATTTTGTCATACCAAAAGTGGACTTTTCTGTAGAATGACCAGAATTCAACTACTATTTTTACTTGAAGTAAAACCATAATATCAACCTGCACAACAAAACAATCATGGTTTCTGTAAATCCATTATCATGTTTAAAGGGATTTTTAAGGAACACAACCTCCTTTAAATCCAGTAGGTTTAGTTTCATTTGCCCTTTGTCTGAGTTTCAAGGTGTAAGGTCTGTTGATAAAAGGCAACGCTGTTTTTTTTTTTTACAAGTGTTGTTATGGAAATACCAGATGAGGGACGTCAGTAGGACTTTCGCAAACTGGCAAGGACTTGAATGTCCTCCGAACGTCCGTCAGCGAACGTTACAAAGCGGACCAAACGCGGACGTCCCCCGAACGTCCGGCGAACGTCCGCCAGCGAACGTTAAAAAGCGGACCAAACGCGGACGTCCCCCGAACGTCCGCCAGCGGACGTCCCCCGAACGTCCGCCAGCGGACGTTAAAAAGCGGACCAAACGCGGACGTCCCCCGAACGTCCGTCAGCGAACGTTACAAAGGGGACCAAACGCGGACGTCCTCCGAACGTCCGCCAGCGAACGTTACAAAGCGGACCAAACGCGGACCTTAACGGACGTTCACAACGTCCGGGGGACGTCCCTTGTTTGCTGGGTAGATATGTCAAAATGGGGCGGTGCTTACGATTCCATTGGTCCAACGCCTTTTGTAAGAAGATTCACTATGGTTTTCTGTATAAAATGTTTTAAGAGATAATGGTAAATCATACACATGTAAAATTCGCTTTTAAAATATCATGTTTTGACTCGAAATGAATAACATGAGAGAATGTTTATATATAATATATTAATTATTTAACCTAGATACAGTGTGTACATTTCCAACTGTAACCACTAGAGGGCGCTAGTACATCACGCATCTCCATAGTCACCATGTCCGCGAAATAACAGCATGAGCTCTGGCGGCGTCAGCATGTCTGTCTGTTGCCATCAAAATGTTTCACACATACACCTCCGGTGCTATTTAACTTCTGATCGCGCTATAATAAAGAAGAACTCAGGATTTGACGCCTAACTGTCTCCATCGTTTTAAATGTGTTGTGGGATTATTTTACACTTCGGATTACGTCCGGGATGACATATGGTAATAGCACAGTGAATTTAAACTTTTTCTATGTAGTTTAATATAATTAAATAGAATAGATATAATTTCCGTGGATCTTATCAAAGGTTCCCTATGTTGTGAATGGAGTCACACGTTTTGTTATATTCCACTGAGTAACATGCTTAGCATGTACTTAATTTAATTTCTCCGATGTCAATATATCTGACGTGTAATTTAGATAAAGTTGCAATTCATATATATTCCAATAGTGAAAAACGTGTGCAACTTTGGTATTTTTAAACCATCTAAAGACAATATTGACTAATAATAACTATTAAATAGCAGCCTAAGACCTGTGTGTATTTAAAACTAAGACTCTCATCTTTAGAAGGATGAGACATTTTTAATAAGTTTCCACACCTAAACCCCCCGACAGTATGTAGCCTTCTAAATTATTTCACTGCCATTTGCTTGGGACAAGTGCTGTTGCGACGCTTTCAACACTATAATAAAAAAATCTGCCCTATTGATCTTACAACACTTGTAGTTATTGAGGTGTGAAAACACATGTCTGTGCCTACCAAACAGGAGCTTTAGGTGTGAAGGAAAGACTCTCAGACAGGATGGAGTCGGGAAGGAATGAAGGAAGGAAGGAAGAAAGATTTAGCTTTTATCCCTCAATAATAAAACATAAGAGGTGTTATATCTACCCTTACTCACTTTTAATAGTTTGACAAAACTATTAAATTGCAAAACCAATCACATCCACAGCCAGAGTTGGACCGGCCCCCAGCAATACGGGAAACAATGTCATTTTCAGTTTAGCAAATGGACCGTACACATCTCAACTCAACTAGTAAGTTGCCTTAAAAATACTATTTCAGTTTATTACGTAAAATTACTATTTTCAACAGCTTGACTTAACACCAGTACTATTTAATACGGTTTCATATAAACCCTTTCATATGTTTCATTTATCATTATACTTTTTGAATTTAAAAATCTCTTAAAGCAACAAAAATATTATTTTATCTTAATTGATAAAATTGATATTTCAACTGCATTATTTAACATCAGTACTTTATTAAGCTGGAAAACAAACTTCTCAAAGCTTTCAAAATACTTTTTTCATATAATTTCTATTTCTTTTACGTTTAAAAGAGTTTGTATCACTAAATGATTTTAAGGGTATTTTAAAGGATCTAGCTTCTGTGTCATTTGATTGTGATTGTTTTTGAGTGATTTTGTGTATTTCTGTGAATTATTGTATTTTTGCTATGTTCAACTAAATGTGCTGTCTGTCTTGGCCCTCTTGTAAAAGAGATTTTAAATTTCAAGTTTTATTTCCTTTTTTAAATCTCAAGTTTTATTTTAAATCTCAAGTTTTATTTTAAATAAAGGTTTAATAATAATAATTTCAGTTTATTTCATCTTATTTCATATAAACACTATTTCATATTTTATTATTCCTTTATTTAAGGAGAAGTCATATTGAGACTATAGTCTCTTTTTCAATGCTTTCTTTAATACTGTTTCATATAAACACTTTCATATGATTCATTTAACAACAGTGCTTCTTATTTATTAATCTTGTTTGTATTGTTTCATTCACAGACATTATGGCTGGATGCTGCACATTCTGACAAAAACATTCAAAAACGGTCAATCATCAAATTGCCCCCCGCCTGTATGAACATTCCCACACCATTTCACACCCAGTTCAAACGTTCAAATTGCCCACCACCTGTATAAACACCATTCCACTTCCTGAACATAAAAACATATGACACTCATAAACACAGTCCAGAAACAGATGGTCACACTTCCTGCCATAAACAAAGTCCGGAAACGGAAGGGCAAATAAAGGTCACACCTGTCATATCATCAATCAAAAAGCCATAAATCATTTTGACACAAGCACCATCATATTACTACTTATATGATACAGGTAGATGGTTTACATTGGATCAAGTGATATAATTCAGATCAAAAACCATTTGCTAAATAAAAAACCTTCTTGCCATCCGCCAAACGAGTGCCTTCATAGACGGCACCAAATCCACCTTGCCCCAGTTTACTGCCGATTGCATATCGGCAGCAAATGTTGTCTATTAAAAGATGAACAGAAGAAGACAATGTTTAGTGGTGCTGCTTTGCAGATATTGTGAGATTATTGTTGGGGACTGTGGCAGGAAACTCACCCTCAGGTCTCATGGTCACTTCGTTACTGTCCAGCGGTTTCGTCAGAGGAGATGTTTCACCTGCTGTCAGACTGACTGGAGTGTCGTGAACTTGAGTTTGGAGATCTGCTTGCACCAGAGGCTCAGCAGCGGGAAGGACTATAAGAACACCGGCAGGAGGTTCCTCGAGATCAGTGACCTCTACAAATCTGGAGATGGACTGTAGAGACTTTTGATCTGAAGAGGAGAATTTCAGCACAAGAAGTTAGCTAGCAGTCAATTAACTGGTTAAAGAAAAGTCTGATTTATTTGGAACAGCAACTCTTTGAAATGAAAGTAAATTATTCACCTATTGATTTTAAAGTGCAAAAAAGTCGAATTTTATTGATTTTTACACTTACAGTATTTCACAATTGCTAAAACACTAAACCCCATTCTCTGAACCCAATGCTCAGTGGCCTAAACCCATTTGTCGAATCAGTCACTTTGTAGGCAAAACCTTAAACAAGTTGAGGTAGTTAAGACACTGTTTGCAAATCTCATCCACTCTTTTTGCAAAACTCTAAACACATTCTTACTCACTAAAACACATTTTGCACTGTGTTGCAAAATGGTAAATACATGTGGCAAAAGTTAAACACAACTACAACACAGTTGTCATCCTTTAAACACAATGACTCAAAATTATTCACACTTATTTCTAATGAAGTGATCAAACCAACTGTATAAAATACAGGTCAGTTCAGAGTGCACAGGTGACACAGGTGCTGAATGATGATACCAACAATAGATGGAAACAATCTGAAAAGTATAGGAGGAAGAGTATGTGCAAGAGGATGATGAGGAGAAAGAGCAAGGGGTGTGGAGACAAGGCTGTCAAGGCTGGATCCGGCACAGGTTTTTCCCTTTGCCTGGCAAGAGACAACATTGCATGTGATGTGGAAAATGTCCTCAACAATATTCAATAATATTCAACAATATTATTGATCTGACAGTACTGACATTATAGGATGAGAACTGAACTAAGCTAGCCTAGATGATGGCATCACTGTTTTCTGCAGAACTGCTTTATAGAGGAAAATAATTACAGTAATTTACATAATAGTTGATGGTCTTTACAATGTAAGTGAATCAACACTGAACTGACTTCAGCTGAACAATGACACTATTTTCTTTTAGAGCTGTACAGCCAAAATGAACCCTCTTTGCATTACTGATCATCATGTACCTGTTATCACTATAAAGCTGCTTTGACTAGACTAGACTAGACTAGACTAGTATCTGTGTAGTATAAATTGCAATTTAAATAAAGGTGACTTGACTTGATTTAGGCCGGACCCAACATGAAGACGTGATGCTGAAGCAGAATGAATCTCTCACTGACTGTGTTACAATATACTTTTTTTTCTGTAACCTCATGTTCTGGATGTTGTGTTTTCCATTTTTTAATGTATTGTCTAATGAATGATCTGTATGTGTTGTAGGGTCTGCACAGTCTCAAGGATGAGCAGGTCCCACCATAAACTGTGTTTACAGTTTTTTACGATTGCTTACACACTAAAATTAAACTTTTCCCACAATTAGCAAAACCTTACACTCAAGGAGCAAAACACAAAGCTAGATCTGCACAACTATAAGCACATTCTCAGCCTCACACTTTTTGCAAAACACTACACACATTGTTTTGCACAACACTAAACACACTTCTCTACATTAGACACAGAAATCTAACATAATGTCACTTCTTTTCCATTTCAAGACACTGCTTTCCAAAATACCACACCTATAAACCAATTGATCAAACACAGCCGTCAGGTGTGAAGACACTTGGGTGCTTAACTGTAAACTCAACAATCAGGTGCTATAGTACTATAAAAAGGCAAAATGTGAGTTTATGAGTCTTCAACAAAATGAAAGGCAATGTTGCAGTAAGAGGGAGAGGGAGAAACATAATTTTGAATCATTTTGAATGTCCCGGGCCAACGCGGTGGTAACATCCCAATGTATGTTGCAATCACACAGAATGAGGTCCTCCACCAGCATGCCAACTTAGGCTCTTACAACACAGCCCACATATTCACATTTTAGACAGACTGCACAAAATCGTCACAGCAGAAGACCAAATGGATTCAGAGCAGATGAGATACATTGCCATATGGGACAATGTAAATTTCCACCTATCTGCCCTGGTCAAAAAACTGGTTTCATTAGCATCCACAATTTTCACTCCAATACATCCCACCATACGGTCCCTTCCTTAAACCCATTGAAGAGTTTTTTGTTTGTTTGTTGTTTTTTTTTGGCATGGAAGGTTTACAATCTCCAGCCCTGTGTCAGGATGTGCCTCATTCAAGCCATGGAGAAGGCCTGACCGAACTGATGCAGGATCTGTGCAAGGATGGATTCGCCTTTCAAGAAGATTCTTCCCTCGCTGTCTTGCGTGAAAGGACATCGCCTGAGATGTGGATGAAGCGCTATGGCCAGATCCAGCTAGGCCAAGAGATGATGCTTTGGTGTTTTGTCTCCACAAATATTTTTGTTTGTGTAATATATTATATTTAGAATATGTTCTAATTTTCAGTGCAAAATATAACCTTTGGAAAGGCATTGATGTATTGAATGGTTTTACAATGTGGTGAGAAATAAATATTTTCATCAATGTGCAGTACTGATCTTGTGTTTATATATATATATATATATATATATATATATATATATATATACTGTATATATTCATGTACTTTACTCTAACAATATCTCTGAAAAAATCAAACCCAGACTATATAATTAGAAAAGTATAAAAGTTACAAGAGTTTAAGATTGAGCACAGCAGTGTGTAAATGAATCAAACAGAATCAGAATGTATGAACCATGTGTGTTCCTTACGGTGTCAAAGTTGGGTTTTGTTAAATTAATGTAAAGTTTTGAATGAAGTGTTTCATTTTGCAAATGATCTGAAGTGTTGTGCTACTTTGGTGTAGGGTTGTGTTAATTGTGTGTAGTGTTTTGACAAACCGGGCCCTGTTTTCAAAATTGTGCTTAAGCAATCGTAAAAAACTGTAAGCCTCAATTCACGGAACTTTGGTTTGTAAATCTTACATCGATTCCGGCCCGGCAGACACTAATGGATCACGAGACTCTTTTTATGACTGTTTCGATAAGTCCCCTAACCTCTCCTCCGCGACTTCAAAGGGGGTGCAACACCACGGATCGGGTTCTAGGGACCAGGTCCAAATTCCAAACGGTCATAAAAGGAAAATACACGCACACACCCACAGACACACACACACACACGGCTCCCCTACAAAGAGACTGTATGCACAAACATTATACCTACAAATATGAATGTATCGGCCATTGTAGTGCTCGCTGCATGTATGTGTTACTAGTGTAGAATTGTAGAATTGACTGTAGTAGGTTAGTTTTCATGTGAAACTGTAGTAATAGAGTGTAAAGGGTATCTTCTTTATATGACGAGAGACACCTGTCGAGTTTGATTTCTCCGTAAAGCTGTGAATCCGAGCTATTCACTGATGTACGTTACATTTCTGTCAAATGCATCGTTCACTGTTTAATAACACTATGAAGAAAATGCATTGATTCAACATACCATAAATTTATTCGGGAGACAGGACAAAGGAATGTGGAAACCCGCCAAATTGCAACGCTAGCATTGGAGGACGTTATCAAGAAGGCGTTCTGGTCTGTTGTCTTTAAAACACCATGACACGCGTCTTTTGGTGGCACAAGTTTTCTGCACGAGTTCCTGCCATCAAGACGGACTCTCTTCTTTATTTTCCGGTCATATTACAACAGTTAAACCTTCGTTTGAAACTTCGCCGAAACAACCTCCGGAAGAAGAAGCAACTATCAAACCGAGCGCTCCGAAACTCTAAGCACCCTGACTAACCCATGCAAGTATAACGTTTTTACGATTTTAAATACTGAGTTTCCTTGCTGGCTCTCAAAGGTGAACTGTTACAATTTGACCTGCTTTGATCATCTCTTTCGTTTCTGCCTCTCCTTCTACTTTGTATGTATTTGTATTTACTTGTGTTCATTTAGCTGTATAACCTGTGTATTACCCGTTTCGTATATTAAACTCATTATATCCATGCTTTTTGTTCACTTGCTCATTTTAGCAACAACCGAGTCACTTTAACGTTCTGATTCTAATATCCTTGCTCTATATTTGGAGGCTATGATAGAAAGTTAGTCTCCCGGCCCGAGAATAACATTTCTGTCGTGATAATCTGTGGATAATTTTCCGTTTCGGTGGACGAACTGATAGTTTTCCACATAATTATTAAACCAGAACTAATCATATCTGTGATTGATTATAATTCGTTGTAGTTAATTCACCATATATGTTTAATTCCCCGTTGGGTCGATATATGAACGTCATAAAGCTTTCTGAATTATGATATTCATATTTCATCCATAAATTGATTAATAACTGTACATCGCTACATTTATTTGGTGGAGGATTCGCGATTCGGTTTTTGGTAAAAAGCAAGGTAGAAGAATTTGTGTGTGATTTAATGTACATGCGCGCTTTATTCAGTGAGGAGACGCACGAGTCCTCACTCTACACCGTTAACAAGCTGCTGTTGTGTCTAAAAACACTGCAGGCCTAGCTTTGGGTGACCGTGAAACTGCAGTTCATTAATATTCAGACTTGTATGCAAAAGGGCGACAGTCTTTTGCAATACAGTTTTAATATTAATTTCCGCTTGAATGAAACGAATTGATCGTCATTAAGCGTGTTCTGAAACGAGATTTTGTAG
Organism: Megalobrama amblycephala; assembly: GCF_018812025.1. Lineage (NCBI taxonomy): Eukaryota > Metazoa > Chordata > Actinopteri > Cypriniformes > Xenocyprididae > Megalobrama > Megalobrama amblycephala. The sequence goes on along the minus strand of NC_063060.1, from coordinate 16,218,850 downwards.
CGAGTTTCCTATTTAATCTCTGCAAAAGGCCTTATCTGCCGCTATTTTAATTGAATTATTTGTGTCGTCCAATGATTCAAAAATAGCGTCTCGCTCCCTTGGTAACTAATTGGACTAGCTACCCAAAATACGTTACCAAATACAAGTCTAATCTGAAAACAGTTTACCTGCTTTATCCGATTTGACTTGTAAAGTTAGAGCTAGTCGAAAAACGCCCTGATCCAGCGTGACTAATAACAGCAGCGAATTATCCTGCAGTTACATTGTTGTGCATTAAAATTTGCGCAAACAGGGGGCCACTAAACCCAGAGTTTCCAAAGTTGTATACTTGTGATAAAAAGTTGCATCAGTCCAGTGAACTGGCACAGAAGAATCCGCCGAGATTCTAAAAAGAGTTTGTATATGTGATATGTGCAGTGAGATCAGCTGAAACGCTAATTTAAAAATATCACGGAGGTGGATGCAGTAACGCTGACCAGACGCCAGAGGGCAGTCTGTCCAGGTGGGGCACCCCTCCCTACTTCATTGTTGTGTGGACTCAGTAACGCCACCGTGTGGACGTTCTGAGTTAAAGCTGCTCTCCGTACTTTGAACTGAATTGTCTCCAAATTCCCCCGTGACTACTTCAACGTTGCTGTTACAACTGTTTGTTGATGGTTATGCTTTTCAATCGTTTTTGGAAGGTGGTTTACTTATTTAAATTTGGTTTAAACACGTTTTAAATTTTTAATTTAGATTAAGTTGCCCTTCCAACCAGAGAATTCACTTCCTGGAAGTGCTCCCCCTTGTGGACGGATCCGGAAGTCAATTCCCTGCCATCTGTGTGTCCTTTCCTCTCCTTGGTTCCTTTGGTCACAGATTTATTCTATTCTATTCTATTCTATTCTATTTTTATTTTATGTTACTCCATTCTACTCCTTTGGTTTAACTCAGTTTTGTTTGTTCTTCTCCCTCTCTTTCTCTTGAGTCATTATTTTATTTTATTTTATTTTATTTTATTTTAGTAGTAATTGTTTTTTCTTTTTGTTGTTTTGTTTGTTTTGTTATTTATTTTGCTTTATTTACTTCGGAAATTCTTTCCCTTGTATTACTTAATGCTGTATTCTATTCACTCTTAGTCCTGTGTCCTGTATGTTATTGGCTGGCAATAACATACACACACACACCCAAGCCTCCCTTATTTCATACACTTATTTTTAAATTTAATTGAACAACATTCAATTGTAATTTAAGATTAAGTAGTGTCAATCAGTTGGCATTCTGCTTACCAAGAAGCACTCCCCTTTAGGGAATTCACAAATAGGGAAGGCTTTCTCCTCTCTTTGCCCCATGCTGTTCTTCTGTGCATTTATTTCAATTTAATTGAACAAGAGTTCAATTCAAGTTTGAATCAAGTGCCTCTGAATTGTGTTTCTCTTTTCTCTCTCCTTTCCCATCCTATTTCTATGCACTGGTTTAAATTTAATTGAACAGGCTTTAATTCAAATTTGAATCAAGTGCATCTGAATTGTTTTGTTTTATTTCGCCTTTTGTCCGGCTTCCAGCTCATTTAAGACCCCTATTCTGTTATCCTACACACTTGATTATTTAAATTTAGTTTAAACAAGATTTAAATTGAGATTTGAATGTACAATTAAGTTGTGTTTACTTGACTGTTTGTGTACTTGCAGACAAGGCCCTCTAGCACACGGTGGTGAGTTGACGGTTGTCCCAGTGGGTTCCAGTGAAGTGGAGTTGCCTGGCCTGGCGAATCTGACACGTGCCTGTGCGTGAATCGCAGGACGTTTCTGGCCTCACACCACGGGCAGCACGCAGAGACATTAGCAGGTTGGGTGTGTCAGGTGCAGGGAGGCGACGAGTCCAGTTGGAACTCAAGGCAATTTTGTTTAATTTCCCTGTTTCTGCTCGACAGAACCGCCCTTTGAGTAACTGCCTGCGGGGTCAGACTCAGGGGTTGGGAAAAATTCAATTTTGACCTGCCAACCTGGCCGTCGGCGTTAATACCTCGCCTGAAAACGCAATTGTGCTGAAGGTCACTGTTTGAGAGGCTGCGTCGTGGTGCAAGGAGGGCAGGACGTCCGCGGACACCGCAGTCGGGTGTGGGAACGTCTAGGAGAGGCTGCCCCGTCACTGAGTTCTCATCTGGGCACTCGCAATTCACCCCAGGCCTAGAGTAACAACGTACAGTCCCTTCCCTTAGTGAAAACTACAAAATACTACATATCTTGCATTCCTTTAGGTTCTGGCCAACGCTTTTACTCTTAAGCCATACCCTCCCTCTCAGTTTTATGACGCAACAGCGCCCTCGCCTGGCCCCGTCATAATCCCAGAGGCGATAGGAAGTTTAAGCTTAATTTCTCCCCTTTAGCCCTTCACGTTTTTATTTTATTGCTATTCTACATCTATTCCTTTCTATTTGTTGTCTGCTTTATTTTCTCATTTAATTGCATCCATCCCATTCTGTTCTGTTTGCCTTTCTGCTGTGTTTGTTTTTTTCAGTTCACGTAGAAGCAGAACCTGTGAGAGCCACCACGGAAGCTGAATAATAGATAAGACGGCCGAGCAGCCAGAGTCATTAGAGGACTTGCAAAGCCCCGCCTGTCAAAATTTATATTTCAATCCGGCACTCACTCACACGAATTGACCTACGGGGTCATCCTTGGTTCGACAATTAAGTGTCTAACCTACCTTCCATTAACTGTCTGCACCAGTTAACTGGAACCACACGAAAGAATTATCTAATTACGTATTACGTAACCGTTAGTCCCTGCGCAAGCTTGCATTGGTTCTTGTCTTTGTTGTGCTGTCTTTCTCTCGTCAACAGTAGAAGCCACTATGTCACGAGCATCCAGCCCTGACACCCACTGGGACCATCTCGAGACCTGGCTGGGCGTCATGACCAACCCGTTCCTGCCCAATGCCGCCGGCGACCTCCAGCACCTGAGCCGCGAGCAGCTGGACGGGGACTTGAATCGACTGATGGCCCACGATCCGATGCAGAGCTACAGTCACAAAGAATGGGCAAGACTCATCGGAGGCCTCGCCCACAACCTCATCGCCCAGGCAAGGCTCAATGAAAGGAGCAACGCACTTCTGGAGCAGGAAGTCGCGGCGCTCAAGCTCCAGGCTGAGGAAGCCCGGAGGAACCAGGCTCAGACCCAACATCGTCTTGATCAGCTACTCCTCGAGACCCCAGATCAGCGTAGGACAGCGGAGGAATCTGATCCTGAGCTACAGGAGGAAGTCGAGAGACTCCAAAAGGCCCTCGAAGAGCTCCACTTGGAGACGGGGCGCAGAGAGCAGATGGAGAAGCAATCCATAGAGGAACTAACTGGAAAACTCCAGCAAGGTGAAGCTCTCCTAGCAAGAGCAGAGATTGAACTGAAAGAAAGAGATGCTAAAGCCCGGGCCTGTGAAAATCACCTTAAACAGGCCCGAAGTGAGATCACTGCTCTGAAACAGCAAAGAGACTATCTTAGAGATGAATTGGACACTGTGCACCGAGAACTAAAGCATTCCTATAAACTGCAAAGCGAATTGGGAGGAGACTCGCATGCCATGCAGCTCCCTCTAGCCACTGGACCTAAGTGCCCCAGTCAAGAGTCCCTAGTTCGCGAGGGGGGTGAAAGCCCACTGCCAAAAACGTCCAGCCTCCAAGAACCATGGTCAGGAGCAAAGGGATGGGAGCCACCCCAGAAAAGCCGCGCTGCGAGCTATGGCGTGATTCCCAAAGAGCTGGACAAGCTAGCAAAGAATATCCCCACTTTCACTCCAAACCCAGCAGGGGGTGTCGACGTGCACGCGTATTTGCAAGACATTGACTTCCTGTTGCAAAATGTGGCCAACGTGAGTGCATGGGACAAGTTGTATCTACTCCGCATCACGTCCAGCCGTGACGTGCGCAGCTTCCTGGATCGGCAGCCAGAAGCTGTCAAATCAGACTACCAGCTGCTGCGACAGGCTCTGATCAAAGAGTTTTCTGACCCTGAATCGGACCAAGGGCTCCTCGCGGCCATGGATCTTAAACAGGGCCGACTGGAAACTCCACAAGCATATTACAACCGTATACGAAAGGCCTACTTCGGAGCACGCAACGAGCCAGGAATGGAGGAAGATTTCAACTTTAAGACTTTGTTTCTTAGAAACCTGCACACTGCAGTAAGTCATCATCTGGGAGTCCTGGCCTGCCCACGAAGTATGTCTATTCAACAGCTGCGAGATTTAGCCCACAAAGCTTATTCCAAGCAAAGGGCCATATCTGAAAAGACTGTTAAAAATCCAACCATCTACCCGGTCTCTGATCACTGCCCAGAACTGGCCCTAGAGGGCGCACACACACAACACAGTGACAGACCGTTCAACCGAGAGGCACGGCAGTTCCCAGCCAGCAGAGGGCAGCCTCACCACGAGGGCGCCCATCCCAAGCACCAGAGCAGACACTCTGAAAGATTCTGGGACAAGCCACATCCAGCCAGCAACCAAAGGGGCGGTTCCACATGGGAGACCAGCCGGCGACCCAGAAATGGCAGGCCTTCATCGGATAGAGCCTCAAGCCCCAATCGCCAAAGACAGAAGGCCTCTCGACATGCATCAAACAAGTCCAAGTCCGAGCCCTCACAGGAGCCGAGCCACGCAGTTATGTCCGAGTCTGCAGAGATTCTGAAAGTTCTGAAAGAACTGATCCAGAAAAAGCCCAAAAAGGAAGACAAGAAGGACAAGTCAGACTCCTTATGACTAGAAGCAAGGTCTGCCCCTAGCGTCTGCCCTGACAGCCCTTTAACACAACCTCACACCCAACTCACAGTTGACCAGAGACTTACCACACAGTCAGTTAGTACATCACAGAGTGACCTCATCACACAGTCACCTCAGCCAACAACCGCACACTCCGAGCAAACCAGCTCACATCAACCCACCGACGACCAGGACGCCACGGTACCAGAAAGTGCCGTTTTGGTTGTCTGCCTCCCAAACGAATCACATGACACCAGCCCCACTTGCTTATCGGTCAGCACCCAAGCCCCGGTACCAAGACTCCTGGGAAACCTTATCGAAAAGGGGGTGGCCCGAAAGCTGTACATAGCCATCACTGTGGAAAATGATGTGAGGATTGAGGCCCTTGTAGACACGGGAGCAGACCTAACTTTGATGTCAACTAACCTTTTTGAAAGACTCAGACATGAAGCAAAGAAACAAAATCGAACTCTCAAATCACAAAAATGTGAGCTAAATGTGCAGTCATACAGCCAAACTGAGATCCAACTTGAACAAATAGCTCCCATTCATCTAACCATCGGTCCAATGAGTTTGGTACACCCCGTATACATCTCACCGATGGACACGTTTCCCCTGCTCATTGGCAAAGACTTGCTAGATCGCTTTGAGCCCCTATTGGACTTCAGACAGCTGAAAATTTGGGCTCAAGTACGAGAACCGCGGCCTTTCCAGTCACCCAGGTCATCTGAGCCAGACTGTCAGGTCACAGAGGTCACGGGAAACCCCACAGCTAGCCGCGGGAACCCCGTCTCAGCACCAGGGCAAAGTTCAAGTTCGCTCCTCTGCACCCTTCAGCTCACCACAGACTCTGACTCCTTCTGCCCCAAAGTCACACCAGACCCGCAGCTGAATGGCTTAACAATAACAGACACTGTCCTCGCACTGTGGGCTGACAACTCAGCCATCAACCATAACGTGTTCAATGCTCTCAAGGAAAACGCACCGGACCTCCCATTCGTCAACAAGCGCACACGTTTCTCTTTAGACTCTCGCCTGTCAGCCATGACAACGGCCAAAGGCGTCTGCGCTCTGAACTTGAAATGGAACGGCCGGTTTCTAACCCATTACTTTCTGGTCCTCCCAGACCTAACGCATGATGTTTACATTGGAGCAGACCTCCTGATTCGCCTCAAAGCTCACGTGGACATGGTTAATGAGGTAGTGTGGGCACCAATGACTGTACAGCCCCCTGTTGTTCCGGTTGACCTTGAGAACCTCGTGTCTGGCCAGACCATTCCAGAAGTCTGCTTCCTGGTCAACGAACAGGAAACGGTAGTACCCGCTTATACCAAAGGGGTCGCTATTCGCCTCAACATGAGACAGGGCCAAAACCTGAATAACACACTGGGTTTCTTCCAACTTTCACCTGAAAGCGTGGAACTTGGACTCACCTTGGAAGCCACACCCCTCACTGAAGTGTCATCCCGTGTAATCTACATTTTGCTTAACAACTGCATGGCTACCCCCATCAGAATTCCCAAGGCCTACCGGCTGGGATGGCTAGTAAGCCACGACTTCCATGACTTTGAACTCACGTTACCAGTCATCGGGTCAATACCAGCTGCTATGATACCAGAAGGGAGCCCAGACAACACGGTTTTAACAGCACCCTTCAAGACCATCTCCATCACTGCCATCATGCCGGTACCCACAGAACAGGTGTGCAGAACAGAACTGATGGAGGACCAACACCTTGCAGTATACACAGTCTCTAGCCAGCCTGCCTGTGAAACCCAGGAAACACGGCACCACTGACAGCCAGCCTGACAGCTGACACCACCACAGAAGAGCCGTTCCCAGGGTTCGAGTCTCAAGTCCAACAAATCCTGAAGGATGCAGATGCCCTAAAGTATGAGGCAGACCGCCAGAAACTCAGGCAGGTCCTGTACAAATTTAAAGCATCATTTGCCAAAGACTCTTTAGACTGTGGACTCACTAACCTCCACACGGTGCGCATTCCAACGCGCCCAAACGCTCCTCCCACCTTTGTCAGGCAGTACAAAATTCCCATCGCCTCACACGAACCAGTGCAGGAGATTATCCGCTCCATGGAAGAGAAAGGTGTCATCCGTCCTTGCAACAGCACCTACTCAGCCCCCATCTGGCCTGTTCTCAAACCAAATGGCAAGTGGCGACCAACCATTGATTACAGGAAACTGAACCAGCAGGTGCCACTGTCACGGTGGCCCATGACACAGCTGGAGCAGGAACTACCTAGAGTCAAAGGGGCCACTATCTTCTTGACGCTTGATGTGGCATCAGGATTCTGGACCATACCCGTACACCCAGAGGATCAACACAAGCTGGCTTTCACTTTTGGCAACCGGCAGTACACTTTTACAAGGTGCCCATTCGGCTATGCCAACTCACCAGCTGAATTCAACATCTTCCTGAACAAAGCATGTCCAGATGCAAGGATGAGAGGGAACCTCATCTACGTGGACGATGTGCTCATGAAAAGTACGACTGTGGCGGACCACCTGATAGAAATAGACCATGTTTTGAACCAACTGACCACCGCCGGCGCCAAAATTGCCCTCCACAAAGGACAATGGTGCCGAACCAAGGTCAACTACGTGGGTCTACTTGTCGGTTCACAGGGCATTGAACCGCAGTCCAGCCGCATTCAAGCTATTCAAACCATCAAACCTCCCACTAACATCTCAGAGCTGCGTAGCTTTCTAGGTGTGTGCAACTACTCGCGACAGTTCATTGAGAACTACTCGGACATTGCAAGACCTCTAACTACTCTGTTGAAAAAGGACTGCCCGTTTGTCTGGACGGACGCCCAAACAAGTGCAATGAATGAACTGAAACGACATTTGTGCACAGCCCCATGTCTGGCTTACCCCGATCCAAAGAAGGAATTCTACTTGGAAGCCGGATTCTCCAAGAACTGCCTGAGCGCTGGTCTCTACCAACGATACGATCAAGACAAAAGAGTCGTAGCGTATGCCAGCAAAACACTCCTGCCACCGGAGTGCAAATACTCAGACTGTGAAAAGGCTTTGCTCTGCACTGTATGGGCCATCCAAAGATTTTCCAACTACATTGGGGCACAAAAGGTTATCATAGAGACCTGTCACCAACCTGTCACCTTCCTCAACAGCCAACGCATCCGAGATGGCGTAGTCACCAACTCACGCATAGCCACATGGCTGATGGCCCTCCAGGGGCGCAACGTCGAGGCACGATACGCCCAAAATCACAAGTCGGCTCTTGGCAACGGCTTGGCGGCCTGCCAAAACTGCTCCGATGACACTCCAGCTTCGACACCGGAGATGGAAATACCCCAAAACCAGCAACCGACCTGCCACCGGTACTTCGAAGAGAATGCGTGCCAAGGTATGCCCACTGCCTACGTAGATGGATGTTCGTACAACCATGAGGGCATCCTAAAGGCAGGTGCAGGGGTGTTATGGTTAAACGACCAACCCTGCCCACCACAACACTTCAATTTGGGCCCCCAGTCATCGCAGTATGCGGAGGTAGCTGCGATCCTCATCACCCTCCAAATCGCACTGGCCCACAACATCAAAGAACTCCTCATTTGCACAGACTCAAACTATGCCCGACTCAGTTTCACATGCCACCTCCCAGGCTGGAAACTAAATGGCTTCAAGACCGCAAACAACAAGCCGGTCAAACACCAACACCTGTTCCAAGCATGCGACGATATCACGACGACACACAACATGATTGTTTACTGGAAGAAGGTGAAAGGACATTCGAAGCTACCTGGTAGGGACAAAGACTTGAATGACCAAACTGATGCCCTTGCCAAGACGGGCGCACTACGGGGTAATCTGTGGTCACCCCCCACCCAAACACACCAACCCTGCTGTAGCAGCAGTCACCCGCAGCCAACGTACTGCTCCCGTCCTTGCTCCCACACCACAGCCGCTGTCACTAGCTCCACAAATTTCCAACAATGACATTGCCGACCTTCAAGCCTCGGACTCTGCCATACACACTATAAAAAACCTCCTCTCAAACCCCTCCTGCCCCCCGATCACGAAGTCCGACTTCGACAACAACCCCAGCCTCAAACGACTACACTACGTCAAGCACATGCTGCATGTGAAAGAAGACATTCTGTGGTATGCCCCTGATGATCTCACTGCGCCAAGGCTTGTGGTACCACACGGCCAAAGGGGGGTCATGCTCATGTATGCCCACGATGCACCATGTGCTGGACACCATGGCACCAAAGCCACTTACCAGACACTGAAACAAGTGGCATACTGGCCTGGCATGCAGCAGGATGTGGCAGAGTATGTTAGAGGATGCCTGGTGTGCTGCCAATTCCAACCGGCAAACCCAACTCACAGAGCTCCACTGCAACGCAGAGGAGTCACATTCCCATGGTCAGACCTCCAGATAGACTGGGTGGGGCCCCTGACCAGATCGACGAGAGGAAACAGGTATTTCCTCACGGTCGTGTGCCAATTCACCAAGTGGGTAGAGTGTCTTCCAGCACCGAACGACACGGCCCAGACTACAGCATACCTCCTGATGAACCACATTTTCAGCAGATTTGGGCTGCCACTGAGAGTCAACTCCGACAGAGGTACTCATTTTACCGCCGAGATCATGCAGCAAATTTGGAGACTCCTGGGTGTACAGAGCCAACTGCACATCAGCCACCACCCAATCTCGTCAGGGCAAGTGGAACGGACCAATAAAACTGTGGTTAGCATGCTAAAAAAATATGTGTCAGCCAACCAGAAAGACTGGGATGTGAAACTTCCCCTGGTACTCATGGCTATTAGAGCCACTCCGCAGGAGTCAACTCGGGTGTCCCCCTTCGAACTAATGACGGGGCGACAGATGACCCTGCCGCTGCACCTGCTGTACCAACCGGGAGACATCACATCACCAGGTCCCGCATCTGGTATCGTACTGAGGGAACAACCGGGACTTCTCATCACCAACTGCCGGACTTACACTCAGAAAGTGTATGTGCGGTTGGACCCCCGCACCGTCTACAAAGCACACTATCCCAGCCATGTCGCCCAATACAGCTGGGCAGGGGCCCGATGGACGGAGAACGCCCTCACTCACGCGGAAGCTGACGTCCAGCACATGCTCGCCCAACTGGAGAAAATGACCGTCACATAAGCCGAGTTAAGTGGACACAACCGACGCACCAAACGGTTCTTGGGAGCCCTGCTCGGAGCCGCTGCTGCAGTCGGGACCCTATTTAACCTCGGCATGTCAAGTGTCAACGCGGTGAGCCTAACCACCGTAAGGCGGCATGTGGCTTAAATCCAAACAGAGATCCCCCAGCTGAGAGAACAACTCACCACACAGAGCCAAACCCTTCAAAGCATCGGAAAAACTCTGAAGGGCACGGTGGTGGTTCTCAACACCCACAGCGTCCTGCTGAACCAGACAGTGAACTCAATGAAGCAACTGTTCACTGTTTTCCAAAATGACTTTGCCCAAACTCAGCTCGTCACTGCTCTAATGACAGATATGCTGCGGGAAGTGAGTTCCTCCATGGACAGCCTGGCCATGGGAAGGATTCCCCCATATCTTGTACCCCTGAGCCTCGTACAAACTATGCTAACCTCTGCGGCCGTCAGACCCACGGACCCTATCCAAACTCACCTTGCCTACTCCCTGGGTAGTGCCATCCTACTGCATGTCGACCCCGAACAAAGGGAGTTGGCCTTCCTCCTAAACCTACCTATCATCGAACCAGATAACATCTACCGACTCAAAGACATTGTCAATGTCGGGTTTTGGAAGGGTAACACCCACATCAAGATCCACACTCCAGCTGTGGTCGCATACCACGACAGCAACCCCCAACTGTATCTGGCTCCCAATTTACGCATGTGTGTTTTGACCAAAGACATTCATTACCTCTGCCCTAGCAAACCTTTCCTCAGAGACAATACTGAAGGAATCTGCGGGTTACAGCCCATGATCAGCGACACGCGCTGCCCTGCCGAGGCCAAGCCTCGTGCCCAAATCATCGGAACACAAGCTGAGATTGTGGGCAATCGATGGCTTGTTAACACTCCCACTCGCACCGCCACCCTGACTTACGATCAGCACGACACTGCCACTCGTGTCAGCCTGCCCAGTCAAAGTATGTGGATCCAGGTACCCCTGGGTGCCATCCTCCACCTCGATGACCTGGCCTTGTACCACATCTCAAGTGAAGAGTACCAGTCAGAACTGGAGATCCCATCCTTTTTCATGAACCACAACCTCACTTTGGCCCCAGAGCTGGAACTGAGGATTGAGAAAGGGGGGTCCCAGTTAATTGACATTACTCCTGTCGACACTGCCCTCCAAGCACTCTCCCGACTGCCCATCCTGACCAGCTCCCCTATAGTCCAGGCTTGGACTGCCGCCGACACAGCCCTTTGCCTCTCCATGGCAATCGGGTACCTACTGACCCTGGGCCTAGCCTTCATCCTTTTCAAGAGGATGAAGGGGATGCAAGAGTCCATGGACAAGTGCCTGCCTGCCCTTCCCCGGGGTTTCAAGAGGAAACCAAGGAGAGGAGGCACCAACACGGAGAACGTACCAAATCTCATCGAAATGGACTCTCCCTTCGACGACCCGAAGGCCGAGGACCAGTAGGGACCACCTGCTGTCCGACATCTGTGCCATCCGACCTCGCTACCGTCCAGCGAGATCCGCACGGGGACCTCACTGGCCGAAAGGGGGAAACTGTAGGGTCTGCACAGTCTCAAGGATGAGCAGGTCCCACCATAAACTGTGTTTAAGCCTCAATTCACGGAACTTTGGTTTGTAAATCTTACATCGATTCCGGCCCGGCAGACACTAATGGATCACGAGACTCTTTTTATGACTGTTTCGATAAGTCCCCTAACCTCTCCTCCGCGACTTCAAAGGGGGTGCAACACCACGGATCGGGTTCTAGGGACCAGGTCCAAATTCCAAACGGTCATAAAAGGAAAATACACGCACACACCCACAGACACACACACACACACGGCTCCCCTACATAGAGACTGTATGCACAAACATTATACCTACAAATATGAATGTATCGGCCATTGTAGTGCTCGCTGCATGTATGTGTTACTAGTGTAGAATTGTAGAATTGACTGTAGTAGGTTAGTTTTCATGTGAAACTGTAGTAATAGAGTGTAAAGGGTATCTTCTTTATATGACGAGAGACACCTGTCGAGTTTGATTTCTCCGTAAAGCTGTGAATCCGAGCTATTCACTGATGTACGTTACATTTCTGTCAAATGCATCGTTCAATGTTTAATAACACTATGAAGAAAATGCATTGATTCAACATACCATAAATTTATTCGGGAGACAGGACAAAGGAATGTGGAAACCCGCCAAATTGCAACGCTAGCATTGGAGGACGTTATCAAGAAGGCGTTCTGGTCTGTTGTCTTTAAAACACCATGACACGCGTCTTTTGGTGGCACAAGTTTTCTGCACGAGTTCCTGCCATCAAGACGGACTCTCTTCTTTATTTTCCGGTCATATTACAACAGTTAAACCTTCGTTTGAAACTTCGCCGAAACAACCTCCGGAAGAAGAAGCAACTATCAAACCGAGCGCTCCGAAACTCTAAGCACCCTGACTAACCCATGCAAGTATAACGTTTTTACGATTTTAAATACTGAGTTTCCTTGCTGGCTCTCAAAGGTGAACTGTTACAATTTGACCTGCTTTGATCATCTCTTTCGTTTCTGCCTCTCCTTCTACTTTGTATGTATTTGTATTTACTTGTGTCCATTTAGCCGTATAACCTGTGTATTACCCGTTTCGTATATTAAACTCATTATATCCATGCTTTTTGTTCACTTGCTCATTTTAGCAACAACCGAGTCACTTTAACGTTCTGATTCTAATATCCTTGCTCTATATTTGGAGGCTATGATAGAAAGTTAGTCTCCCGGCCCGAGAATAACATTTCTGTCGTGATAATCTGTGGATAATTTTCCGTTTCGGTGGACGAACTGATAGTTTTCCACATAATTATTAAACCAGAACTAATCATATCTGTGATTGATTATAATTCGTTGTAGTTAATTCACCATATATGTTTAATTCCCCGTTGGGTCGATATATGAACGTCATAAAGCTTTCTGAATTATGATATTCATATTTCATCCATAAATTGATTAATAACTGTACATCGCTACAGTGTTTATATTTTGCTTAATGTGTGTATGATCTGAAAGCTTTGTTTGATTTTGAGAGTCAGAAGTTTTGTGAAATTAGTTTGAAGATTGGATTTGTGTTTAATGTTTTGAGAAAATGAGTGATGGTTTCAAGAAATGTGTTTTAGCAATTGTGAAATACTGTAACAAAAATGTTAATATTTTCATATTTAAAATATATATTTTTAAACAAATTTATAAAGTGGTTTTAGATACTACTATACACTCAAAGCGCTTTACAGTGTGATCAGGGTACTCTCAAATACCACCAAAGATGCGATGCCAGCCATAGTACGCTCACCACACATAGGTGGAGAAAAGAGAGAGAGAGAGAGAGAGAGAGAGAGAGAGAAAGAGAGAGAGAACCAAGGTGGATGTTTGATGAGAGTCCCCCTACTACAGCGAAGACATGTTCTCCACATTAGAGGAAGAGACGAGCCACTTCCAGGCGCAGGGAAACGTGCTCATCTGCGGGGACCTGAACGCAAGAACAGGACTACAGCCGGACTTCACCGATGCACAAGGAAGCAAATATATCAACAACAAACTGACTGTTATTAATAACACATTCTCCCATATCCACAGAAATAACCATGATCATATAGTAAATAAGAATGGAAAGGTCCTCCTGCAGCTCTGTCGAAGCCTGGGTCTGAATATCATCAATGGTAGGTTACGAGGAGACACTTTAGGGAGATTCACATTTTGCTCGCCTCTTGGGAATAGCACAGTTGATTATATGATAACAGACATAGATCCTTCATCTCTCAGATCATTCACTGTTAAAGAACTAACCCCTCTGTCTGATCACAGTCAAATCACTGTGTATCTCAAAAAGACAGAAAATATCATTAACACAAAGCCCAGTAAGCTGTACAACATCAGAAAACCATACAGATGGGCTGAAAACAGCGCTAAAGAATATCAGAAAGCACTTAGCAGCCAAAAAATACAAGCGCTGATAGATAACTTTCTAAATAACACCTATACTCACACTAATGAAGGTGTCAATCTTGCTTTCAGAGACATAAATTACATATTTGAAAAATCAGCAAAACAATCCAAATTGAAAACAAAAAATGGAAAAAATCAAATACCCAAAAACGACAAAAATTGGTTTGATCAGGACTGCCAAACTATTCGCAAAAAACTGAGAACATTGTCAAATCAGAAACACAAAGATCCAAATAATGTAGAGATCCGCCTTCTTTACAGTGACACATTAAAACAATACAAACATACACTCAGAACCAAAAAAGCACAATACACCCAAAAACAACTGACAATAATTGAGAAGTCTGTGAACACAAACCAGTTTTGGGAAAATTGGAACAATCTGAAAAAAACTGATCATGAAGAATTGGCAATCCAAAAAGGAGAAATATGAGAAAGTCATTTCCAAACATTGTTTAATAAAGTACAAACAAACACAAACTGTGAGCAAATTCAAACAATCAACCAAATGAAAAAACTAGAATTAACAATCAAAAATAACCAAAACCCATTAGATTTCCCAATAACTGATAAAGAACTTAAAGAAAAAATTAAAAAACTCCAACACAAAAAAGCATCTGGACCTGATGGGATATTAAATGAAATGATAAAACACACAAGCAGTAAATTCCAATTGGCCATTCTAAAACTATTCAATGTGGTTCTGAGTGTAGGTTACTTCCCTGACATAAGCAGCAACCTGGGAAAGTTATTGTGTAGCATAATAAATGCTCGACTATTAGACTTCATCATCACACACAATGTACTGAGCAGAAGTCAAATCGGATTTTTACCAAATTACCGTACATCTGATCACATCTATACGTTACATACTCTAATTGAAAAACATGTTAACCAAGATAAAGGTAAAATATATGCATGCTTTATCGACTTCAAACAAGCTTTTGACTCAATTTGGCACCAAGGACTATTTTACAAAATTATTGAAAGTGGCATAGGAGGTAAAACCTATGACCTTATCAAATCAATGTACACTCAAAGTAAATGTGACGTAAAAATCAGCACTAAACGTACAAGGTATCTTTCCCAGGAGCGTGGAGTGAGACAGGGCTGCTGCTTAAGCCCAACATTATTTAACATCTACATCAATGAACTGGCAGGCAGTCTGGAGCGATCTGCAGCCCCTGGCCTCACCCTACACAACTCACAGATCAGATGCCTGCTATATGCAGATGATCTGGTTCTGCTGTCTCCCACTCAACACGGTTTACAGCAGAACCTGGACCTGCTACAGCAATACTGCCAGACCTGGGCCCTGACGGTCAACCTGAATAAAACCAAAATTATGGCGTTTCAGAAAAGATCCAGATCCCAGGGAACACAACACACATTTACATTAGGCACTAACCAGATAACACACACATCACACTACAACTACCTGGGTTTGAAAATCACATCCACAGGAAACTTTAATAATGCTGTGACAGAACTGAGAGACAAAGCACGCAGGGCCTTCTACACCATAAAACGGCAATGTCCTATACAAATCCCTATTAGAATTTGGCTGAAAATATTAGAATCAGTAATTGAGCCCATTGCACTTTATGGCAGTGAGGTATGGGGTCCACTGACAAATTCAAATCAAGATCTCACCAAATGGGAAAAACATCCAATTGAGACTCTGCATGCAGAACTCTGTAAAACCATATTACATGTGCGCCGGCATACAACAAATAATGCATGCAGAGCAGAATTAGGCAAATACCCTCTAATCATCAAGATACAAAAAAAGGCAATTAAATTCTGGAAACATCTGAAACTAAGTGACCCCCAAACATATCATTATAAAGCCCTGCAATACCAAGAGATGAACAAAGAAAGCAACCCCTTCCCTCAGCTGATCCAGAGCTTACTCACTAAAACACATTTTGCACTGTGTTGCAAAATGGTGAATACATGTGGCAAAAGTTAAACACAACTACAACACAGTTGTCATCCTTTAAACACAATGACTCAAAATTATTCACACTTATTTCTAATAATATAATCAAATCAACTGCATAAATATAGGTCAGTTCAGAGGAAGAGTATGTGTAAGAGGATGATGTGGAGAAAGAGCAAGGGGTGTGGAGACAAGGCTGTCAAGGCTGGATCCGGCACAGGTTTTTCCCTTTGCCTGGCAAGAGACGACATTGCCTGTGATGTGGAAAATGTCCTCAACAATATTCAATAATATTCAACAATATTATTGATCTGACAGTACTGACATTATAGGATGAGAACTGAACTAAGCTAGCCTAGATGATGACGTCACTGTTTTCTGCAGAACTGCTTTATAGAGGAAAATAATTACAGTAATTTACATAATAATTGATGATCTTTACAATGTAAGTGAATCAACACTGAACTGACTTCAGCTGAACAATGACACTATTTTCTTTTAGAGCTGTACAGCCAAAATGAACCCTCTTTGCATTACTGATCATCATGTACCTGTTATCACTGTAAAGCTACTTTGACTATACTATACTATACTAGACTAGACTAGACTAGACTAGTATCTGTGTAGTATAAATTGCAATTGAAATAAAGGTGACTTGATTTGATTTAGGCTGGACCCAACATGAAGACGTGACGCTGAAGCAGAATGAATCTCTCACTGACTCTGAACTTTGTTTTGTGTGTGTGTATGTGTGTGTGTGTGTGTGTGTGTGTATACTGTATCATGCTTTTCATTTAGAGTTTTCTTTGACCTTTTAGTCATTTGCATTTAGACTGCTGTATGTTTGCAGTATGTAAGTACTGTATATACAGACATTCAATACTATATAATATTGAATATAATACTGTACTTGCAGTACATACAGTATACTTTAAATTCACATCACTTGTGATTTCTATACATTTTATGTAATGGCAAAATGTGTTTACTGTGTTACAATATACTTTTTTTTTCTGTAACCTCATGTTCTGGATGTTGTGTTTTCCATTTTTTAATGTAGTGTCTAATGAATGATCTATATGTGTTTATATTTTGCTTAATGTGTGTATGATCTGAAAGCTTTGTTTGATTTTGCCATAAGAGTCAGAAGTTTTGTGAAATTAGTTTGAAGATTGGATTTGTGTTTAATGTTTTGAAAAAATGAGTGATGGTTTCAAGAAATGTGTTTTAGCAATTGTGAAATACTGTAATAATTATAGACGGTCTGTTTAAAGCTATCCTATAGGGGGCAGAAAAGTTCCAGTTACTCATTTAGGTGTAAATTATGACTTTATAACATTGTGTCATTTACTGTCGGTACTTCTCATGGATGTTTCCGTGTCTTGGTCCTTCATTTCGCCCTGATCTGAGCTCTTGTTTTTGGTGGATTTTTTCTTCCCACCGAACAAGAGCCACTTAAAGAAGTTGCCCCCTTTCTTTTTCTTTTTCGGACGTGAGTTGGGAAGCACGCCTCCCCAGCAACAACAACAGGCTTCTCATCAGGCCGATGAGGATGCTTCTCCGCCGTGCTGCTGCTGGGGTTTGGGTCGTAAACCTGCTCGCTATCCGTAAAAGATCGTACTCATCCTGAACTTCTCTGTCCCATGATGAACCACTGATGGTATCAATCAATCAGACTAGAGCAGCTACAAACCGAGTGAGTGAGTGACAAAAGTGTGAAGAGTTGTATGATTTTACACCGTGACATTCTAAAACTCACTTTGACGACATAGTGGCTAATAAGCATAGCCTAGCTAAGGAATTTAATTTAAAAAACAACATCAGAACAATGTGTAGGCTAATTATATCATCCACATCCTTAATTACATCTGAATCTGACTGTGCAATAACTTCAAAAAGATGAACAATTGAACTGTGCACGGTTACTAATATATTTTTAAATATTGTACCATTATGTTGAGAATATATCATGTTTATTAGAAATAAATGCCTTAAATATATTATCTTTTAAATACATTTTGTTGAAAATATTAATATTTGAAGTGAACACATTTTTAGAAATTAACCATATAGCCTAGCCTATCGGCTAACGCGGCAAGAAAATAATAGCCTAAGGGGCCGTTCACACAGAACGCGTTTTTCTATTCCAATGCGCTACTTTCCCATTGTTTTTCTATGTAAACACGCGCTTGACGGACGTGCATGACCGTTACGCTCGCGTCTCGCATCTTTTGCAGCGCCTCACACATGAGCGCCGCGTTTTTAAGACGCCGTGTCAAGTTAAAAGAATTTCAACTTTTACATGCAGCGCAGCTCATCAATGTCAGTTCCAAAACAGTGGACCAATCAGAAGAACTTGGGGGCGGGGCAAGCGTTGCGAGTTGGCATGACAACTGTTTTATATAATGGCAACATGGCAGAGTAGGCGCTCATTATTATCTTATTTTCTTTTTTTCCATGTCAAAACTTGTATCTGTAAATTCTGCAGTTTGCCTATTTCTATTATTTCCACTATTGTCGTTATTGCATCACGTCTCAAAGGCACGTCTCGAGACTCTCGCGTTCTATGCTGCGCTTTTTTTAAAACCACTCCTGAGCGCTGCGTCTCGCGTTTTTATACGCAAAGACGCGTTCTGTGTGAACGGCCCCTAATAAAGCCATTTTTCTGTTATGTATGTAAGAATATAAACATATTAATATTTATTTTGCTTTTTTATATAGCCTATATTCAAAGACACTAGGCCTATGATCAAAACCATATAATACGATAAATTACGATATCCTATATGATATATTATTATAAAATATTACAGTTTATTGTAACACAAAGCTAACTAATGATTTTTATTTTTTTATTTCTTTAGCTAGCCCATATTAGCAATTTACCAAAATATGATAGGCCTGTTGGGTTACCTGGATAAATTTGCTTTAACATTTAACATTTTACCTGCCATGTTAAAAAATTACTGTGACAAAAATCTCATAAAACAACAACAATAAAATTGTTTCTGTATTTGACAGGCTCTCATTGACTTTATCCAATTTATTTATAGGCCTACATTTTGGTGACTTGAAATAATTTTCTAAAGATTCACCATGAATTACTGAGTGACAAACTTTTCCCAAAATGGTCATACGATTAATCGTAAAATATTATCATGAAATACTTAACAAATGTTGTTTGTAGCACTGTAAAATCATACGAGTCAGTTTTTTAATAATCCACAAGCTTACGTATTAAATATGATTATTATTTTATTTATTTAGCCTGTTAATTGCATTCCTCAATTAAGTGTTGACTGCAAGCATTTCTACTCATCTGAGGCTGTCACATTTTGTCTGCTATGAATATTTCTCATGGATCAATTTATGAATGTAAAGTTAATTTATGACTCAGTTTTAAGCAAACAAAATGTTACACTCAACATGTCCACTGTTCACGAAGATTTTTTTTCCCTAATGAAGCAAAAAGGTGCTAGAGGCCTAGACTGTTTAAAGGCATATTCCCTTTCTAATTATTTTCTCCATATTTATATAAAATATAAGTGCATAATTAGTACAATATCATATATAGGCCTATCATAAAAGACTAAATTCCATGTAGGCATCAGGTGAAGTAAGATCCTTCATTAGGTACATCTGTCCATTAGGGGTTGTGTTTCTCAAAAAAAGTCAAACCCTGCATCCCAGTGTGCATACTATCCACCCTATCCTCCCAAAATAGTATTGAATATTACTAATGTCAAATACTATTTAGGATGGATAGTATGCACATTGAGACTCAGGCATACTCTCTGTAAAGTTAGTGACGGCTGGCTCTAATCCTGGGAAAACGCTCTGCTGAGGCTCATTTGTTAATATTTGGGTAAATTAGATTTTCTGAGAGATGCTTTCAAACTTTATATAGACTTATAAGAGCAGCAAAGTGTGTACTCTATATAAACAAACTGAATGCATGAGCAGGTATAGGCGCAGTGAACTTTGTAGTTGATTTTGTTCTGTCCATCCCTACAGTGAGAGAGAGAGAGAGAGAGTCGCGTCCCTTCAATTCAGTGGGCCTGGTGTACATGAGTGAGAGGGAAAACAAACCAGAGAAACAACAGTAGGCTTCTTCATACACATCTTACATCTTCCTAAATCAGCTCTACAAGTGTTCAGCATATATGTAGAAATGTTAAGTATGGTTATTTTATGTGTTTGAAGCCTATAGATTACATGCTAAAAATCAAATGGGGAAAAATGTTATGACATGAAGATATTTTTGAATTCAGCATGTCCATGAAGCCTGTTTCTTCTTACTTTTCCTCACATCCCATCACTTATACTCACAATGCTGATACATTCCAAATGTTTTTGTCTTTTTGACAAATTTTACTGCCACCTGATGGACAAAACAAAAAGCTTATATTGGCTTACATTGGATAAAGTGATATAATTCAGGTCAAAAATCATTTGCTAAGTAAAAAACCTCAAACTTTCTGGTCATCCGCCAAACGAGTGCCTTTCATAGATGGCACCAAATCCACCTTGCCCCAGTTTACTGCCGATTGCATATCGGCAGCAAATGTTGTCTATTAAAAGATGAACAGAAGAAGACGACGTTTAGTGGTGTTGCTTTGCAGATATTGTGAGATTATTGTTGGGGACTGTGGAAGCTCACCCTCAGGTCTCATGGTCACTTCGTTACTGTCCAGCGGTTTCATCAGAGGAGACGTTTCAGCTGCTGTCAGACTGACTGGAGCATTGTGAACTTGAGTTTGGATCTCTTTGAGATCAATGACCTCTACAGATGGACTGTAGAGACATTTGTTTTGAAGAGGAGAATATCAGCACAAGAAGTTAGCTAGCAGTCAATTAAGATATGCAAATGAAATAAATACTTTAGGCAACATAATTACCTGAAAAAATTATGTTCTTTGTGTTGTTTTAATTTTGATAATCCATTGCATGGATGTTGTAACTGAAATTAAACTTAACATGCTGTTTTGGTCCCCCCCACCTTTCAGACCAGAGTTGCACCCCTGAAAATTAGTCTGAGACGACGGAACTTCAGATGAACAGATGAACTCATCATAATCAAGTGTCAGTTCCCGTTAAAGGAATCGCCTGGTTTCATTGCTAGCCATTTGGGATATCCAATTTATTTATTTATTTATTTTTTTAATTATCGATTGATATTTACTTCGCCATTTTCAAATTCAACTCCGCAATGGATTTCTTGCTCAGCTACTTTGTACTGCTCAGGCATTTCTGTCAGCATTCAGCGCAACTATATACAGAGAGCTTCTCATGAAAACGTTGATTCCCTTTAAGTCGGTCACATTCGACGTAAGTTGGAACTGACCGATGAATTGGGTGATTGCTTTGAGAGAACAATCTACTGTGAGTGTAAGAAAAACGAGCCAATTCACCATAGCATGCGATAATTGCAACAGCTGCTCCGCGCTGCAGAGTGAGTACTTAATGAGCAGCAGGTGCGTCGCATATTTGCTTTTCGCTTCAGAGCCGAACACGTGCTGTTCCTGCTTTGTGTTTCTCTATGAGAGTTAGTGGAAAACAAGCTATTCTTTTGGGAAGGAACCCCTGCATGTCTGGTGTGGGTGTGATATTGCTGATGGTTTTGTCCGCAATCTCACGAGCAAAAAAAAAAAACAAAACAAAAAAAAAACCAGCTGTTCTCACAGCTCTCTGGAGAGGACGCCTTCAACGAGTGTGCTGTTTATACAACTGAGAGTGCGTCTTCAAAGAGAGTGTGAGTGCTCACAACAGGCTTGCACTATTGTACTGTTTGTGTAGCTGCGGCCATTTCCCTGTGCGTTTCAGCACCAGTGAGCTTCATATGAGGCCACTTCAGCACTGGCTTCACGGCCGAGTCCCGAGATGGGTGTGGCAGAGTGGCACGCACCGGGTGTACATTACCTCGTACTGTCAACAAATCTTCAGCCCGTGGTCAGACCTTTCTACAGGCGGGGGACCATACACTGTTCGTTGAATGGTGTTCTTCCCACCAGGAAGACCCCCGAAGATGCCTGGTCAGACTTGTGCTTTCCTTCCTGCAAGAAGGGTTGGAGCGAAGGCTGTCTCCCTCCACCCTGAAAGTGTATGTTCCTACCAAGTGTATGTTCCTACCAAAGTTCCTACCACCCCCTTCAGGGACCAGGTAGTGAACCTGCAAGTGCTGCCCTCGGAGGAGGCAGACCCAGGCCTGGCTTTTCCTTGTCCCGTCCGTGCTCTGTGGCTGTACGTGGACAGAATGCAAAGCTTCAGGCCCTCAGATCAGCTCTTTGTCTGTTACAGAGGCCAGCAGATGGGAAAGGCTGTCTCCAAGCAGAGGTTAGCCCACTGGATAGTGGATGCTTTTGTCTTGGTGTACCAATCCCAAGACGTGTCTTGCCCGTTCGGGTTGCGAGCACACTCAACTAGAAGTGTTGCTTCCTCCTGGGCTCAAGGTGCCTCGCTGACAGATATTTGTAGAGCTGTGGGCTGGGCGACACAGAACACGTTTGCTAGATTCTATAGCCTTCGTGTGGAGCCAGTATCTTCCCGTATACTTGCCCCCAGTGGAGAGTAGCGCGAAGGACATGGGCCGGATACATGCGTCTATTGCTCCAGTAAAGTTCCCTAGAAATGGCTAACCCTGTTGAGTTCCTCCTTCACCCCCTGGCAGTCATACCCTCGTATGCATTGTGGAACCTGTGTTAGGCTGGGTGTCCATATGTAGTGATCCCTGCGGCGATCCCAAATGTGTATTCTTCCATGGTTAGTCTACCCAGTCCGGCTAGCCTGTCTCTTTCCCTTGACAGAGCCTGCTTTTTCGTCTCTGCTGGTGTTCGTTCCCCCCTAGAACTAGGCTGGAACCACCCCAGAAACTTCCATATGTTGTACTACCTAAGTCCATATGTGTAACCGCCACATTTCACCTTCCTATGGGCAGGATGTGGCCTCCGCAGCATCCCCTTCCCTTCAAGGGCACGCTTTACCAGCATTATCCAATAGTCACACTGAGTGGGTCTTGTGGAATAGCAGTGACTGATCTTCTCTGCTTAGAGCCCTGACTTCCACTCTAACAGTTGGGGGTGGACCAGGAGTCTCAAGCAGAGCACTGGAAGGGCCAGTGACAGTGGCATGTTGGTAGATATCCCCAATTCCCCTGAAAGGTCGTTACATATGTAACGTCTCAGTTACCTTATTCCCTGAAGAAGGGAACAGAGACGTATGCTCCGTCACCACAGTCATTGTACCTCTGCTGTACCTCTGCTTCTCAGCGGAAAAGCAAATATGCGACACACCTGCTGCTCATTAAATACTTGTGCTGCAGCGTAGAGCAGCTGTATGCAATTATTATTTTTTTATTTCTTTAGCTAGCCCATATTAGCAATTTACCAAAATATGATAGGCCTGTTGGGTTACCTGGATAAATTTGCTTTAACATTTAACATTTTACCTGCCATGTTAAAAAATTACTGTGACAAAAATCTCATAAAACAACAACAATAAAATTGTTTCTGTATTTGACAGGCTCTCATTGACTTTATCCAATTTATTTATAGGCCTACATTTTGGTGACTTGAAATAATTTTCTAAAGATTCACCATGAATTACTGAGTGACAAACTTTTCCCAAAATGGTCATACGATTAATCGTAAAATATTATCATGAAATACTTAACAAATGTTGTTTGTAGCACTGTAAAATCATGCGAGTCAGTTTTTTAATAATCCATAAGCTTACGTATTAAATATGATTATTATTTTATTTATTTAGCCTGTTAATTGCATTCCTCAATTAAGTGTTGACTGCAAGCATTTCTACTCATCTGAGGCTGTCACATTTTGTCTGCTATGAATATTTCTCATGGATCAATTTATGAATGTAAAGTTAATTTATGACTCAGTTTTAAGCAAACAAAATGTTACACTCAACATGTCCACTGTTCACGAAGATTTTTTTTCCCTAATGAAGCAAAAAGGTGCTAGAGGCCTAGACTGTTTAAAGGCATATTCCCTTTCTAATTATTTTCTCCATATTTATATAAAATATAAGTGCATAATTAGTACAATATCATATATAGGCCTATCATAAAAGACTAAATTCCATGTAGGCATCAGGTGAAGTAAGATCCTTCATTAGGTACATCTGTCCATTAGGGGTTGTGTTTCTCAAAAAAAGTCAAACCCTGCATCCCAGTGTGCATACTATCCACCCTATCCTCCCAAAATAGTATTGAATATTACTAATGTCAAATACTATTTAGGATGGATAGTATGCACATTGAGACTCAGGCATACTCTCTGTAAAGTTAGTGACGGCTGGCTCTAATCCTGGGAAAACGCTCTGCTGAGGCTCATTTGTTAATATTTGGGTAAATTAGATTTTCTGAGAGATGCTTTCAAACTTTATATTTTTGAATATAAAAATATATTATCCATTGTGGAACCTGTGTTAGGCTGGGTGTCCATATGTAGTGATCCCTGCGGCGATCCCAAATGTGTATTCTTCCATGGTTAGTCTACCCAGTCCGGCTAGCCTGTCTCTTTCCCTTGACAGAGCCTGCTTTTTCGTCTCTGCTGGTGTTCGTTCCCCCCTAGAACTAGGCTGGAACCACCCCAGAAACTTCCATATGTTGTACTACCTAAGTCCATATGTGTAACCGCCACATTTCACCTTCCTATGGGCAGGATGTGGCCTCCGCAGCATCCCCTTCCCTTCAAGGGCACGCTTTACCAGCATTATCCAATAGTCACACTGAGTGGGTCTTGTGGAATAGCAGTGACTGATCTTCTCTGCTTAGAGCCCTGACTTCCACTCTAACAGTTGGGGGTGGACCAGGAGTCTCAAGCAGAGCACTGGAAGGGCCAGTGACAGTGGCATGTTGGTAGATATCCCCAATTCCCCTGAAAGGTCGTTACATATGTAACGTCTCAGTTACCTTATTCCCTGAAGAAGGGAACAGAGACGTATGCTCTGTCACCACAGTCATTGTACCTCTGCTGTACCTCTGCTTCTCAGCGGAAAAGCAAATATGCGACACACCTGCTGCTCATTAAATACTTGTGCTGCAGCGTAGAGCAGCTGTTGCAATTATCGCATGCCAATGTGCATTGGGTTGTTTTTCTTACACTTGAAGTGGATCTCCCAATTCGTCTGTCAGTTCCGACGTACGTCTCCATTCCGTCCTTCAGGGAACGAGGGTTTCATATGTAACCGAGATGTTATTTCTACGTTTTAGGGCTGCCAAATGTTTTTTTTTTTTTTTTTTAAACAATTAATCATATTCTCTGCATTGACATTGTAGGAACTGTGGACGAACCAGACAAATTAATCATTCAGATGATTCTTTCAAAACATAATTCTAATTCAGAATTGAGGTTCCGGCTCTGGCCCGTCTGCAGATAAAGCCAGGCTGATTACTTTTACGACACATGCTTCCTTATAGCAGAAGCGACATACCAAAGGGTCACCCAAGAAGACAGAGAGACAATCCAGACCCTTTTGTTTCCTTACTTCACAGGAAAGCCAAAGAGACTGTTGAACAAATAAATCTGCCTCAAAATTGTTCCAACAATTTTAACGGACTTATCAAACATCTTTTAACTACATACATTTTGCATTATGTGTCCACAAGTACTACCTGTAAACAGTTAGGCTTTAGAACACTCACAATTCATGTAAATGTGTTAACTCTTGACTGAATGACTGAAAGTATGCCTTATTTGGACTTAATTTGATTCTTTCCCCCTTTCCTATATCCTGACTTGAATGAAATCTGTTTAAAATGTATTGTATTCCATTTAATAGAAATTATGTTAAAATGGCACTCTCTGCTGAAGCAGAAACAGGATGTAACACTTATGTTTTATTGGGGGCAGAGGAAGGCCCTCTTGAAACAGGACAATGTCTGATTGGCCAGGACTCCTCAGAGGGGTGACAAACAACTAAGTTTAAATGATCATATTGCAAGATAGTGAAGGGGAGAAGTTGGTTAGTAAACGAACAGGGAGTTGGTTCTGTTCTGGGAAAAGAAGCCAAGACAAGTACCAAGAACAATGGAGTGACAAGAAGAACAGACAAGCCGCTCATTCAAGCCATCCAACCTTCACTCACTTTTCTTTTCTTTACTTAATTTTCCTTTACCACTGAAAGTCTTGTGTCCTAAGTTTCGCCGCAAAGTTCAACCAACGACTTTTGCCGTTTCAACTCCCGCGACAAAGAGACTTCGTTTCATTGTCCCACACGGACCTGATCTGGACCAATCATCGACTTGGGAAACCCTCCTCTGCACGACAAGGGAAATTCACCTTTAAGTCAACGCAAGCAAGTACCTCCAGATGAAAACTGAACTGGTGCATTTAAATTAATGATTCATGGTTCGTTCGGGTCTTTGAAATGCATTGATAGGAATTCGGTTAATCAGATCACTCTCTCTCCCTCTCTCTCTCTCTCTCTCTCTTTCAAAAGAGAGATATCTTTCTCTCTCATTTCCTTCTTACTGCAATGCGTATGAATGTGTGTGTGTGTGTGTGTGTGTGTGTGTATGTGCGTGCCTTTGTGTTAGATTAGTTTGTGTTAGAATAAATAAAATCTCTTGTAGATTTTAAAAGAAAGTGTCTTGTATTATGTGCTTTATGATTTAATGTCTTAAACTGTCGATTTCAAGTTACCGTGCTCTAATCAGTGTTTTCACGATTGTTGGATATTTATATCCGCTACAAGAGCTTATTACGGTTCGAGCAAATGAACGCTGGACGACTCAGTTGCTCGGTCGTAATCTAAACAGCTCTTTATAATTCCCTATAAATATTTCATTTGAGCTAATTTTACTTCCTAGGGTGTTTTCCCTACAACATGAATGATCTTCAACCTGCTGAAATGTTTACAAATATATTTCCCTTCCAAATGTGCATTCTGAATAATAAATAAATGTATTTCCCCACTAACCCGCCACAGTCCAGTGCTCCAGTGCTTCTCATTAACAGTGTTTTTCTCTTACTGATCATATTTCATACCTGTTGAATTTACATTTTTAAATGAATTTGACTGATAAACACCCTTACGAAAGCAAACCATGGTTTTACTATAGTAAAAGTGTAGTAACTATGGGTGATGCAGTATTACGATGGCTAGACTATTTTATGTTACCTTTACAAGTGTACTGCAAACAAATACTAGTTAAAACTGACAAGCACCGCTGATTCCATGCTGACAATCTGTTAACAGAGTGACACTGTAAATCTGCTAGTGCCGTTAGCACTGCGCGCTAGCTACTTTCTGACTGTAAAGGACAGTACTTTTCTGACCTACAAGACATGCACAAACAAGCCAAACTGACGATTGAACAGCAGTACAACTTACCTTTCATATAACTCATCAAACACCCTTACGAAAGCGAACCATGGTTTTACTATAGTAAAAGTGTAACTATGGTTAATTTTTGTAAGAGCAATAGGTATATATTGATGGTGTGCATTGGTGCTCTTATTTCAGTGTTTGAAATAGATGAATGAATGTGAGGTAACTGCCTTAAAGAAATTTAACAAGTTAAATATTTAATTAATCTTAAAGAGTAACGCAATTACAGTGCGACTAGCCTAGTTGATTCCCTCTTTTATGTTTGTTTACTCCAGAATAAAATGCCCGAACTCACAGCATTGGTGAAATTTAACAGAGAATTCAATAGAGCTAACCTGATGATAGAATTTTCATTTTTGGTGAACTCTTCAAACTGCTCAGTGCTCTTGTATCAATGGTATGACCCATTTCAGGAGATACTAAAATTTAAAAACAGAATATGAGCATAGCTCACATTCACTAAAATATTTAAACGTTAGAAAAGTAGAAAAACAATGAAAAAGCAGAGCAGTGGAAATACAGAAGTAAAGTTGGTCACAAATTTCATTTAATGCAGTCTTCATGCAAACAGCTCAATCAAAAATGGAAACACTCAATATGTTTTTTTTTTTTTTTTTTTTGGAAATATACATTGGCTTTAAATTGAAAAAAAAAAAGAAAGAATACTATATAAAAAGGTATAATTCCAATAATAGCAATGTCTAACTTCAAGAATTATACATTTCTGATATAATCATCACTGCAATATTACTTAAAAACGAAATATTATACTGATCTGCAGATCAATTTCTTCAACAGTAAGAGTTTTCACTAAAGACGCTTAGGCATTAGGCCTAATATCCAATTAATTTATATCTGTCAGGAGAGGGGTTTGTCTGGTTGTTCTGTAATCCATGTTTACTCAGCTCCCAGACCTCCTGCAATAAACAAACAAACAAACAAAAGAAGACAAACACGTCAGATGACAAGTCAGATTTTTTTATGCATTTTTATCGTATTTCTGTCAAAAAAGAGAGAAAAATTATACATATATATATATATATATATATATATAAATAAATAAATATATATATATATATATATATATATATATATATATATATATATATATATATATATATATATATATAAAACCTTGAAATTACACTCTTGGCAACAAAATAAATAAGAAAGGAGTGTCTGTTACTAGTGGTGTAGAGAGTAAAGATGGAGGAAATAGGTTAGATGTTTAGACACAATCATCTTAAGTTCAAATCAACCTTTTTCCAATCCCATTCTTCTGTCCCATAGATCACGGCTCATGCAGCTCACATTGTTCAAGACACCTTTAGGGTTAGTGGTAGGCAGTGGTGGAAATGCCTGAGATTCACTGGGGGGACCCTAGTTAGGGACATATTTTAAATTTTTAAACCACAGATTCCCACTATATTTATGCATGAAATCTGCGTGGCATTTCAATGGTATTACATGGATGAAAGATGGAAAATCCTCTACATTTTGAACTTGAACTTGTCTCCCTTGGAATTCACTCCCTGTACTCAGTCCCCCCGAGACTCCTTGAATTTGTTTTGCATTTCGCTATTGTCTAGCATTGCAAGTAGGTTTGAGGAGATCTACAGTATGTACTTGTTTATGCCTCATCAGCACAATGTGAGGAAACTGATAACTGAACGTTTGGGTGTTGCAGTTCTGTCACTTGATAAATGTTGTTGTTTAAAAAGTGTCACTCCACCCTCAGCAAAACCACCAGTATAAACTCTTTTCTCTCTGCATGTGTTTAGATCACAGGGGAAGTTAAAAGCTCTTAAGCCAGCAAATTTTCATAACACATTTGTTTTACATTTTTTCTTCAGTCGCAGAATGACTATTATTATTATTAAATTTTAGCAATTCTCATTATTGCATTATTTTTTTAGATGACTGGATAGGCTCCAGCATCCCTGCAACCTTTCAGAGGACAAATGGTTTGGAAAATGGATGGATGGGTGGAAAACAAGCAATTCAAGGTTATTCCCACAAAGGGTGTTATTCATGAAACACAAACAGAACATGTAAAGTATTCATTGAATCATTATTTTGTAAATTATCACATGAATCATTTAACAAACAATTTATAATTTTTTGTGACAATTCATGAATGGTTTCACAAAAAAATATTTGCATTCTATGACACATTATGTAAGAATTGTATGTTTTATGAACAATTCTGTCAATATGGAAAAACATAAATCCAATGAAATGATAGTTTTCCAATGATAGTTTTCCAGTGAAACCTAAGGTTATGATTACCATTTGAATGCTGACCAAGAATTTTAATCCTTAATCCTTTGCAATCCTCCAATGCAGATTCACACTGATGCATTTTGAGATTGCCTCTTGTTTTTTAGTGGTGTTAAAACAGATGCTAAACATTGATGAAACATTAAAATATTATTTCTCGTGAGAGAAAAGCTCTCCCTAAAGAAGATTTATTGTAGATACCCGACAGGGTTTGTTGCAGTGCTCATTAAAAATTATATATGCCTATGTGAGCAGATCCATGTGTACAATACCTCTGACTGCACGAAAAAGGAAACAAAGTCATTCCTTTCAAAATGTACTAGAGGATATATTGTTGTCAATTATGTTAACCGTTAGTACCGAGCCAACAGCCTGAGACATTCAGGTCGTGACATTGTCCAAAAAACTGTTTTGTTAAATTCTTTGTAAGTTGTGGCAGTCAACAAATTGCTGACTTGTGTGACAACTTTACCATCAGTTAGACTGGAGGTGATACAGAAGTTGACATCAGGTCGGTTTGGTTTTACTTGTTAACTGCTTTGCAGAAGTGTTTTCATAAACCTCTCAGTATAATGTTGAGCATAATGCTATAGATTTGCAAATGCTTAAAGATGAAGTGTGCAATTATTTTAATGTTATACACTTTCCTCTATCCCAGCTTAATATCCAGAGACAGCTGGAGGTAAGCCATTCATAAGGCGAGTCTTTTGAAATGTGTTGAAACTGTGGGACTTTGACTCCTTCGATGCTTTGCCGAGTTTGTTTGATCATCCTAGCTAGGCCGACATAACATTGCCTAACCCTATTGCCTGTTGGACCATCTGTCCAATCAACGGCAGATGGGGATAGTGTTGGGGAAACCGGTTTTGCAATTTTGATATGCTAGTGCCAAAAACTTGACATAATGTGGTTCTTGTCTAATCTCTAAAATGCTACCTTAAACGAATGCTCATAGTATGATTTTAAAAGATAGAAGAAGAAATATTCTAAATATTATAATGCTGCAATATCTGAGAGAGAAGAGTGTCATAAACCCATTATGCATCTAAGAGATAGAAGAACAGATCTAAACGACCTCACCTTATTATACAGTTGTGGTCATAAGAATCTGCAAAATGATAAATGTTAATTTTAAATAAAGAGGGATACTTAACAGGATGATCAGAGTAAGTTGTACTTATTTTATCTTCTGTTGGAAAAGGTTCAAATATGCAGAAGATGCTGTAAAACCAAAGAAGAAAAAAACAAGAGGACATCTTTAACTGCTCAGGACAATCAAGGGACTCAGGGGAGCTAACATGACAACTACAAAAAAAAAAAAAAAAGGCAGGTGTGGATCATCCAAGTAAAGCCGGGTACACACTGTGCGATTTATAATAGTCTTTTAGGATTGTTGCTTGTCAGACTGTATGAACATGATCCTCATGTCACACTGTTGGATCTCAGCTGTCATTTATGTCAGACTGTACGACAGTCAAGACGCGTTAAAAACGGACGCACGCATAAAAACTTGTCCAGAGTTTTACATCATCAACCACACGTTCTGTGACGGTGAGCTGCATTACACATGGGACTGAAATAGTGGCTAATAAAGACATCTCTAGCATTAATTTTGATCACGGCTTGTCTTGAAAAATGAAGACAATTTGACGTTTGTTGTAGAAGTCACATTGCAGGACTGTGAGCCAAATCTTCTGACACTGCCAGAATTTTGAGGTAAAATTTGATCGCAACGGTCATTAATCGGCTGCTGGTGAATATGTCTAACTAACGATCAAAGACTACAGATTTTTGCCTAGGATTACAGGAATCTTTTAGGATTATCAAAGTTTGTCTCAGACGACCAAATTGTGGCCAAAATCACACAGTGTGAACCCAGCTTAAGGAGACACATGCAGTATTAAGAATCAAATGTATTTAAACTTTTAATCTAGGTCATTTTTGTAAATTCAAAAAAAAAAAAAAAAAAAAAAAAAAAAAAAATTATAATAATTTTGCAGATTGCACAAAGTTTATGAAATTTTATGACCACAAATGTATGTAGGCTATACAGTATAGGACTGCCAGAAAGTTAACATTTGAGACTGATTGCACAAGAGTTGATAGGAAAATAAATGTAGATAGAAAAATTATGGCAAATTCAAAAGTCAAGATAAGTCATGTTATTGCTGAAAACAAGATTAATTTATTCAATCAACTGCCAGCCCTTAAAGCAAAAATAGTCTGCCTCCTCAAGATTAAATCTGTAAGTACGCTGAATGTTGTTAAAGAAAATTCCTGAGATGTTATAGGCAGAACACGGCAGAACACTTCCGTGTTGGAAGCAGCTGTGGAAGCAGTCAATTTAGCCAGAATGATGCTGCTACACAGAGTAAAAATCTAGAAGAAGCCGACAAAACTATCATTTGGAAAACAACAAGAGAAATTTTGTTGTATGTTTTGTAATGGCTGTAGACATTTAATGTAGGTTAAAGACACATTTCAGGGCCTGGGCCACTGACCAGAACCAGATCTGGGGGTTCGGGGTTCGATTAGGGGTTCTGTCGCCGAGGTCTCCGGATCAGCTGTGCCCTTTAGAACATTCATACGCTTGCCAAACGCTTCCCTTTTTGGGTAGAGCACGAAGTCATACACAAGAGCAGCAGCCACCCCACCGATCATGGGTGCAATCCAGTATATCTATATAAAAGGAAATAATTATTACATTTGATAAAATTGTCATTTTGCACATAGTATACAAAAAAAAAAAAAAATAGAAATCTAAAATAGAAATCTAAAAGACATTTTCCTTTCTGCCCTAAGGACAGTTTTGAAGAAATAATACTATGTGTCACAATGTTTATTATGCAAAAAAGTTGTGATATTTTCCAGTGCATTTGATAACCAAATTTCTTCCCTTAGCAAAGCATTTAAGTTGCCATTAATTCTTGTTTTTTTCTCAAACAGCAATTGTAATTTGTTCTGACAAAAAATGTGGTTTGAACTTACCCAGTGGTTTTTAAAGGCTTCAAGAATGACGGCTGGCCCAAAAGATCGAGCAGGGTTGATGCCACACCCAGTGTAACTGATCTGGGGATGAGAATGATGAGCTTATAGGTTTAAGGTGAGTAAGCTAGCATACAGCAGAAAAGAGTCTTGACTAAGCTTGGTTGGAAATCTACTGATCTAAGAACATTACGTATAATTAACTTTTGGTTGATGAAAAGTCGTTTATCAAGTGCTTACTGCTACCAGGTGCCCTAAACCAACTGATAGTCCAATGGCTAGGGGTGCAGAGCCCGTGACATCAGTCCGATGTTTATCTGTTGTGGCCAAGACACAGAGTACCAGCTGAAAGGTTGCAAAAAGCTCAATTGCAAATCCCTGTCCCGCTGTCACACCTTTACCCAGCTATAAGAAATATAAGAAAATAAAAAATATGTAACGATGCAAAAAGTTCAACATGATTATACTTCTACTGTCATATTACAATAGTAAACCAAGATAATAAATGTGATTTCAAGAATATCTCCTAACACCTGCATGAATTGTGAACATTTGCACAAAAGACAGCTCATTTAACAAACATTTACCTTAGCAGGGAATATAGTCACACTACACGGGATAAGTTGCCAGAATGAGAAGCGCAAAAATGGAAAATATTTTGTTTTGGCCACAGAAATTGAAATTAAAACATTAGAAGAAAAGAAAAGAAAAAAAAAAAACTTCATTATTTTCTTTGTATATTGTCATTGCACTAAAGCAAATTGTTAAAATATTACCTGGAAAATATTTACATTGTTTATTAAGCTCATGAAAAAGTATTATGTATATGTGTAAAAATAATTACATGAAACATATTCTGTTAATATTTTAAATGCACGTTAACATTTTGACAAATCTTTTCTTCTTCAATTTTTCATAGACTCCCTAGAACTGTTTTGCAGCCCCAAATAAGGATGAATCAAAGAAAGAAAGAAAGAAAGAAAGAAAGATACTGGAAGGAAGAAAAAATATTCTAGTTTAAGACAATTTTGAGTTTGAAATCAACATACAAAATCACAGCTAGATTAAAAAAACAACTTATAGTTAATAAAATATAGCCCTTGTGACAACTTCCCAATATGTCAGCTAACTATTTAATACAATTCTGAATATACTATTAGTGGTTGTAATTTAATATTCTGTATAAAGTAACTTACCATATTGAGTCCAAGTGTTGTGTCAGGGTCAGGGCTAACTTTGAACATAATGCCACTTGCCAACACAGCTCCCAACATCTGTGCAACGATATACATGAAGGCCCTGAAGAAACTGATCTGACAGCTAACCAAAAGTCCTAAAGTAATAGCTGGGTTCAAGTGGGCTCCACTGATATGCCCCAAACTCTGAGCCAGTGTGGCAATCGCCAGACCAAAAGCTAAAGCTACTTTAACCTCTTGGTCGGGATATCTGTTATGCTTGTTTCCGATGGCAGAGGCTATACCAATAAAAACAAAAATGGTCATCCCAACAAATTCGGCCAATACTGCCCGCCAGAAGGACCAACTTTTAAGCTCTCGTGCCATTACAAGTATCGTTCCTCTTCTGCCTTTTAGCTCGTAAATGAAAATGCCAGCTAAGCTACCACTTATAAACACTTAGTGAAAGAAGGTTGACAGGAAACTGGTTTTAACAAAGTAACCACACTTTTAGACCAGAAAACGGTAGGAGGTAGTTAATTTCTAACTGTCCAACAGCTAGTGTCATGTAACAACCCCATAATTGTAGATCCATTTTTAAAATCAGTATCTTTACCTGCTGAATTTTTGAGAGTTATTTCTGTTACCAGGGTCCTATATGCTCCCCAGATGTATATGGTACGTAATGCATACAGGGTTCTATGTTCCCTGGTTTAGGACCTGTTCACACCAAGAAAAATATTCAGTGCTAAGATTTCATGAGATAAACATGTTTGAATGAATAGCTGTTAATGAGTCTGACCAGACTGAAATGAACATTTGCATGCTGTCAGATTGCATGAAAAAAAAAAAAAAACCAAACAAACAAAAAAAAATATTTTTTTTTGCATTTACATTTTTTTTTTTTTGCTGAACATTTATTTTGGTGTGAAAAGATTTTAGGGTAACAGGAACATAACATAGAGTGTTAACACTGAGATCGTCACAAATTACCTTTAAAAGATCCTTGGATTACATAATCCAGAGTTTATTATTGTGTGTGCATTTGATTGTTAGGGTTTATGTATGTGTAAGTGTACAGGTTCAGCTATATGCTTGTGAGGAATAAATGTCTGTCACTAATATAGGAAAATATGATACAAACCTGTAACACTTTTTACTGTAACACTTATCAGTAGCCTTCTCTTTGTAATTTTCTTGGTCACTTGGTCACATTTAAAGCTAATTTTCAAGCTGCATTGTATTCTTCCAATGTCAGTAGTATATGTAAATGAACAGTGTTTACTCTTTCCAGTGTTACCTGGATCCAGAAATTCACGTTTATTTATCTGCAAAAGAATGCCGGATGACATAAAACGCATCATCCGGCAGACTTTTGACAGCTCCAGGGCTTTCGTGAAAACTACAGATTATACTTCCACATTTCTGTATTTCCGCTCAAGGACAGTTGGATTGAAAGAGGGTCATAAACTGAACAGTTATTGCAAGTTTATCACTGAAAACTGTATCATACTTTGTCTACTCTTTAAACACAATTATGGTAAAAATGGAGCACTATGACAACAGCTTTCTTACCTGTATGCAACGGCGTTTCACACCTGCTAAATGTTTACTCTTTGAATTCTTGCACTCAGGAACAATACAAGTCGACACCATTATAACTAAAAGTTTGCTAAGAAGTATTTCCTATTATATTTCCTATCCATAGCAGACTGGTGGAAGTGGCCTTGTGTCACGATCACGTCTGCTCCTGTCAGACTACACTTCCCATAATCCTCCCTGCCAGTCACATGTTCACTCCACACCAATCACCTGTTGCCACATACAGCCATGCACACACTCCTCACCTATCACCACACCCAGCTGCAGCTCATTACCTGGACTATAAAGGACTCTCATTCACACCATCTGATCGCGAAGTCTTGTTAACACTGTTACAATTCTGAGCGTTATATCCTGTTTGCCTGTCTGTTACCATTCCTGCCTGTTACCTGTTATTGACCCGTTGCTGCCTGTCCTGACCTTTGCCTTGTCTGCTGTTCTGTGAATCATATCTGCCTGCCTCGATCTACTGCCTGTACCCTGACTACGACTCTGCCTGTCCCTTGCTGTTCCTATTTGCTCCTGATTGACCCTGCCTGTATGACCACACTCATCTTTAATAAAACGCTGCATTTGGATCCACTGCCTGAGTCTCCCTACGTTACACCTTGGACGGCAACATGCCCAGAACATTATGGGTGTTCTTCTTGTTTATTGGCAGTTGGCAACCCAGATTTTGGTGCATTACTGCCACCAACTGAACTGGAGTGTGAAAGATTAATGTGGAATAAATAAATAAATAATTATAATCTCAAATATGATCTTGTTGCTTTTATATATTTTACAACATCATCTTTCAGATTTTGTTTTCTTGCCAACAGATTTTTTTAAAAGACATGTTTTGGATTCCTTTTTCCTGCAATTTTAGGTGCAATACTTGTCTTTCAATTTTATACTATGTACAATATAGTATGACAAGTTCAACAGTTTCTTCTACATTACAATAACTGCAAAACCCATTATGATGCTTTTTTATTTTATATAGACAACCATTAAAGGGATAGTTCACCCAATAATGAAAATTATCCCATGATTTACTCACTCAAAGTTTATAATGGTTGTGAATGGGGGCTTGCATTTTGAAAGAAAAACAAAATCATCCATTTTATGCAAAAAAAAAAAAAAAGGTAGTCGTTTTGTTTATAATATCTGGAGAATGCAAATCATTAGCATTCCCATTCACTTCAAAGGCAGTTTCTTTTCTGGTCTTTTCTCTGGTTTTTACTCAGTATGAAGTAACATTTGTACGTGCATTACATTTACCTTTCTACACACATACTCCCATGTTAAATACCTTATAACACTTGTGATGTTCCTGGTCAAAAATGTCTGGCTTATAAAATTGCTTATAAATCTCTCGTTATGCTACCTTATCACCAAATATTGGATTCAATCTTTTTGTCAGCTTGTTTTCTTTGAATTAGGACAGATTTTATATTTATTTTTGGGACTGATCAATTGTGTAGGCCTTATTCATCTGAGGTTATGTACCTCAGTTTTTGAGTGGGGGAAAAAAAAAAAAAAAAAAAAAAGTTATTTGTGGATAGTTTTATAACTTTTACATAAAATATGAAAAAAAAAAAAAAAACGTTTTACCAGGAAATATGTTTTGTAATGGTTTTATTTTGGTTTTATTCATTACAAAATGGCACAAAGTCACACTTGTGGTGTTCACGGTCAGAAATGACCGGCCTACAGAAAACTAACTTATAAATCACCTTGTTACGCTATTTTATCAACAAATATTGGATTCAGTCTTTTTTGTCCACTTGTTTTCTTTAAATTAGGACAGGTTTTGTTTTTATTTTTTAAAACTGACTGATCGTAGGCCTCATTGATCTGAGCTTACAGTATATTGGTCAAAAATGACTGCTTATTTCAAATTAATGTGGGAGTCGAAAATCAGAGAAACAATTAGTGTTCAGGAGCATGTTCATAATGATCATGTTCACATATGTACAGATGGGCTTGCAAAAATAAAGGCCTCGGACATGTGCATGTGTGGATACATGCATACTGGTGCATGTACGCACATATGCGCACACACACACGTTCATGTTTACAAACTATTTTGAGTATTACAGTCTTTCTTTTTCACAGGGATGAACTTTATCCTCAAATGAGTGAGGCTCAGATCAATGAGGCCTATGATCAATCAGTTTCAAAATAAATAAAAAACTTATCTTAACTGAAAGAAAACAAGTTGACAAAAAGATTGAATCCAATATTGGGTGATAAAATAGCATAACAAGAGATTTATAAGCAACTTTCTGCAGGCTGGTAGTTTTTTACAGTGAACACCACAAGTGTGACTTTATGCCATTTTGTAAAAAATAAAAGCATTTCAAAACAAATTTCCTGGTTAAACATTAAAGCACACTAGTGTGATAAACACTGCACTTTTTTCATGTTTTATGTAAAATTGACAAAATTGTCAACAAATAATGTTTTTCACTCAAAAACTTTAGTTATTATGTAATATTTTTTATTCAGGTGGATAGGGAAGGTGGCAGCTGAATCTAGTTCCTCCAGAGTTGGAAGGATACTGTGGCAGTTCCCTCAGATGTGCAACTGGAGGGGGGGAAACCATGCTTTATATTGTCCCTTTACAGGATGAAATTGATTTATCCCCCTTCCATCTGATGCTCAGGAGTTTTCTTTAATGCCAAAAGCAGAATGCAAGAAATGCTATAAAATGAGGCCATTGCAGATTCTTATTCTGCATGTCAGGGAATGTGCTGCTCTGTAATGTGAGACACATTCAGACTCTGCATCAGAGGTAAAATCTTTTTCTTTTTTTGGTAACCTCTTGAGTAACTTATGTAAGATGCATATGGAACTTTGGTAACACTTTATTTTAGGGTCTTTTAACTAGTTGCTTGTTGCTTGGCTGTTTATTAGTACTTATTAAGCACTTTATTAAGCCTTTATTCTACATCCTTAATCCTGCCCAATACCTAAACTTAACAACAAATTTACTAACTATTAATAAGCAGTAAATTAGGACTTTATATAGAGAAAAGTCATAGTTATTAGTGAATGTGTTCCCTATACTAAAGTGTTCCTGGAACGTTTTGTTTGAATGTAATGTTTTTGTCTATTACCATAAACTGATTCACCACCAGCATTTGAAGAAAAGGTAATTTACTTATTGTATGGGATGACACCATTTTGACTACTTTTATTTTGTATTTTACATAATTTCTTGCATTTTAGTCAACAGATGTACTGTATGCATGAAAACTTTTACTATGATGGAATTGGAGCTCAATGCAAGTTCCTGTGGTGACTTGGAAAGGTTATGTAATGTATCACACATAGCAGTGTAAAAACAGCAGTGTAATTTTGTGGTGCATTCTAGTTAGATCATGAGTAAGAACATTGGATTTCAAAAGTTTATATGGCAAATGAGACTTTAGCTACATATTAAAGCACTGAATGAAATATTTTTACTTCACATAAACAGTATTATATTTTCACATTTTCTTCCTAGTCCAGTGTCCCTTCAATCAAGGAGCCCTGATACAATGGATCCACAAAATGAAGAGATGTCATGGTACATAAAAAAGTAACATGAACTTTGATACGTAATGATGTACTTGTATAATTTATAACTTTTTTTTATTATAGTGCTGTCTCAACCATTTCATGCTGAATATTTAAAATATTTTTGTTTTGTTTTTTCTATTGAATTGATTAGAGACCAGGGGCCCTCAACCCTCAAGTTGTTCCAAACATTAATTTCTTTGTTCTTTTGAACACAAAAGAAGATATTTTGAAGAATGTTTGTGGAAGTAAAAGGTGCCCGAAAGCAGCTTGGTTACGGTTATAAACATTCTTCTGTTGGAAATCTCAGAAGCATAGACCAGGAGACTTTGGGATCTCTTGAAGCAGAAGTTACTCTTTATTGAGAAACACGCTGTGCGTCGCTGTGGTCATCCAAAATCTAACTAAGGCAGTGACTTGGTAGTTCATATACATTCAAGGGGGAGGGATACATAGAGTAGAGGTGTGGACAATCTAAACAAAGGATGCAAATGCAGTACAGGAATCAGATCATTGCCTACATTTCCCAGCCATGATCTAATCAGCATAACTGTGTCATTCAAATGCATAGGTGCTAATCCAATCAGTCTGGCAGTATCACCTATACCTTTACATTATCATAGAGACAAAAGCACTGCTGTATCTTGAGCTTGTCCTGCCAAATGGTCAGGATGTAGGATCCGCAGATTTTAAACAGATTCTTAAATTTGTAATTCCACAGTTCCCCCTTTGAGAGTTCTAATAACTCTCACATAATACAAATTTAAACCTTCTTAAATCCCTTCTATAACATATGTTTGTTAACATAAGTTCCATCTTCCAGTCATGCAACTTGTAACAGTTACAGGCACATACATCTTATTCTGTGTCGTGTCCAACATTTACATAAGTGTTGTTCTTTAACTTGAGTATACTGTTGACACACATATACAACGCAGGGTGGTAACATGTTGTATTAACTACATGATGACACAGAAAAACCATGTAGCATAAGCGTGGAAGTCCTAAAAGTCCATGGCGCCTGAATAGCTGTGGAGTCTGTTCCCGGGAGAGTCCATTTCCATGTTTGTCCCAAGATGATTATTTGTCGTCGTGCAACTCCGAGTTGCTCAGATGACTCCGTCATCATGAAGGTTGTTCATGGATATCTGAGGTGATGGTTTACACCAGGTGCTGCTTGTCATGGCATATACACATACCTGCACACAAGAAAACAAAGAGACAGCAGACCAGCAGTATTCATGCATAGACTTTAGTACGTTACACCTCTGATGATCGTATAGTTTTTCTGTCTAACTCTGATCATCATAAACTTCTAGTGATCGTATAGTGGTTTTGTTCTTCTTTTTCTTAACCTAGTCTTAATCAATTTGACACCTATAGACCAGTAAGGTGGGGATAAACTGAGAGAGGGGGAAACCTATGAGGAAGTCTTCACCACAGGGTTACCCCCGAGGCCTTTTGCACTTCGGTTCTTCCCTGGGCTCCTCACTGGTCTGTGTGTCCTATTCTCTCCCTGTAGTTAGTTTGCAAACTTTACTGTGCTACATCTCCATCTTCCATTGAAACATCAGTCATAGCAGACATCATAACCCATTGAGGATGGATAAGTGAATGGAGTGTGCTGTAGCATACATTTAAGGCTGTGAGTGTACTTAACCTTTGTCCCCAAATGGTGGAAGTGATAGTCAACTTTCTTTTGTTCAGAATGAGTCTTTCAGCTTTCTTGTAAATGACTGGGGAAATTAAGCACTCACAGCCCAAATGGTTAGCATGTCAGCAAGCTGCTGCTCCAAGAGTTTGGAGAAGAGGGGAGGGGCAGTTTCAATGTAGCAAGTAGACTGAGTAGGAGCTGAGTAAAGCTGTTCATTTCTTTAAATGTCTTTTTGTTTTTCCTACACTCTTTCATCCAATGTCCAGGTTTACCACAGTAATGACAAGTGCCTTCTCTCTTAGGACATTTACGTTTCTGTCGATTCTCTGTGTTGACCTTAAAGGATGCTGCTGCAATTTTTGCTCTTGTCTTGACATCAGAGTCTCTTTCCCAAACAGCTAACCTATTAAAGTTGTTTTGCAGAGTTCCATTGGACCATGTGAGGTCTAAGAAAGGCAATGCATTTCTGTATTCTGATGAGAGCCCATCAAACCACATGCGGACCAGTGGTCCATTATCCTCTAACACCTTCTCTGGAGTGTCAGCTATTCCACTGTATGCTGCAGCTAACTGACAAAATCTTTCAGTGTACTCACTTACAGTTTCATCCTTCGTCTGTACACAACTAGTGATCTTTGACCAGTCTACCTTTGGTCCAACAAGGTTCTGTAACACTCTCAGAACTCCTTCTCTCAATTCACCTTTGCTGGAATGCTGAAACTCAGAACTATTTACAGCACTTTCAAAATCATTGAATTCTGACTCTTTCAGGATTTGTGACATTAGCTGGGTGACTTCAGCTAGGGACATATCATAGAGCTTCATTTTTCTGGACAACTCTGTCCTAAACTCAGAAAAGTTTCTATGCACTGATGGCAAATTCTCAGCAATTCTTTCTATGTCTTCAGGACCTATAGTGGTACTGACTGCTTGTAACTGCAGTATGGGGGTTACAGATGGAACTGTGTCAACCCCTTTTGCCCTACTCTGAGCCTTTTGTCTCACTCCACACACTTCAACTGCATTTACATCTTTATCCATCAATCCAGTATTGCTATTATCCTCAAGTCTACAGAAAGACTGTAAGTCAGGATAGCTTTCATCTGACTGCTGGTCTTTTGAGTCACTTTTGGTTAATGCTTTGTTACGACCCAACTTCTGAGTGAGACGAGACACTCGAGTGTGCAACTGTTTGTTCTGCTCTTCTAACTTAGTAATACGTTGGATTTATTCTTGTGCAATGGATAGAGTAAATTCTCTGTGGCAGCAGATAATGCCCTTCATATTTTTTACAAGCACCAAGTACCTTTTTGCATTCTTCAATGGACCAAACTTTTTCTGGATGAATCCCAAATTTCTTTGTCAAATCCAATCTGACTGACTCAGTCACTATTGAGTCCATGTGCTTTCCTAACAATGATTTGAACTCACTATCTGTCCATAAAGGAGTAGCTAGTCCACCTTTCTCAGTTGTTGGAATTAGTCTAGCGTTCTTTCTCAACATTGTGTAATGTCTTTCTGGCACAACAATACACTTCAACACTTCCCTGACAGAGCAGAGGTTAACCTAGTTAATACACATCGTAATGTATTCAACCTTCTCTGACGAGCAGAGTAGAACCAACTTGCTAGCACACTGTAACAGTTGTAACCTTCCCTGAATTAACAAAGGATGAACCTTCTTCTCTAGCAAAGTAGAGGATGGCTATTCTGTTAACACACCACCTTCCCTGATTAAACAGAGGATAACACAAATTATTAGCACATAATGCTAATCCTCTCTACCTGAACAGAGGCTAAACTTCATCTCTAAAAGAACATTTTTAGAGGATAACTTAGTTAACCAATCCCTACAGCTGTCTGTTAACTCTTCTCTGACGGCGCAGAGGATAACACATTAGTACTGGTCTTAATGGTTCTTTTGGATAGAGTATCACTCACCAACGCTTGGGTGAACAGGAAAATTCAGCCTGGATCTTCTTTTGGGTCAGATCTTTGTTGTGCTTGAAGTTCCAATCTGGATTGAGGTGAGAAGCTCTATCCGGGTCACGGCACCAAAACTGTTGGAAATCTCAGAAGCATAGACCAGGAGACTTTGGGATCTCTTGAAGCAGAAGTTACTCTTTATTGAGAAACACGCTGTGCGTCGCTGTGGTCATCCAAAATCTAACTAAGGCAGTGACTTGGTAGTTCATATACATTCAAGGGGGAGGGATACATAGAGTAGAGGTGTGGACAATCTAAACAAAGGATGCAAATGCAGTACAGGAATCAGATCATTGCCTACATTTCCCAGCCATGATCTAATCAGCATAACTGTGTCATTCAAATGCATAGGTGCTAATCCAATCAGTCTGGCAGTATCACCTATACCTTTACATTATCATAGAGACAAAAGCACTGCTGTATCTTGAGCTTGTCCTGCCAAATGGTCAGGATGTAGGATCCGCAGATTTTAAACAGATTCTTAAATTTGTAATTCCACACTTCAAAATATCTTCTTCTGTGTTCAACAGAACAAAGGAATTAATTTATGTTTGGAACAACGAGGGTGAGTAAATGATTACAGAAATTTCTATATTCTTTTTGCTATTAGCCTTGCACAGGGTGGCCCAGCTTCAAGATTTCTACAGTGCTGGTGTTATGATTTTCTGTTGAGTGGAACCCTTGAAAATGTTACCAAGGATAAGGTTTACGATGCTGAGTTTTCACCACTGATTAAAATGGTATCTGAAAACAAATTGTCTTAATTTCTTTCTGTTGCCATGTATTCCTTTTTAGATGTGTAACAAATCTTTTTCCCGTTTTAACTTTTTTTTTTAGATTTAAGAGACTTCAGAGTTGTCATCTTACAATGAACAGATTGTCAACTGTGGCTACACAGGGCCTATAAATGAGGACATCAAGGAGACTATAACAAGGTTTTAGTCTATGCATTAGTTTTAAATATATTTCAATTAGACATTAACCGACTGAAATTTGTTTGTTCTATTTCTGTAAAGAGCAATTGTGATGCATGCAATTGCTCATTGAAGCATCATGCTTCAACAGCTCCATGAAAGGTTTACAGCTTTACAATTTCATAGACATCATGGAAAAGAACAGAGAAGTGTGCTGCTGCCTCTTTGTCGTGCAAGGTGGTGATGATAAGGTGATTTCAAAAACCTACTAGTTCTATTTGCATTGCTGTTGTAA
Source organism: Megalobrama amblycephala (assembly GCF_018812025.1). Classification (NCBI taxonomy): domain Eukaryota; kingdom Metazoa; phylum Chordata; class Actinopteri; order Cypriniformes; family Xenocyprididae; genus Megalobrama; species Megalobrama amblycephala. The sequence goes on along the minus strand of NC_063060.1, from coordinate 16,175,221 downwards.
AAGATGTTACAGCACAAAATAACAAATTTTTTTTTTTTCTTTCTATACTGCATGCTAGTTAGACAATGTTTGCCATTTTCTGTCTTCCTGGCATGTTAATCAGGTTGACTCCCATTACATTGTGTTGCTTCTTGTCCCACAAATGAATGAGAGTGGCACTCTAAAACATGCCAAAAAGGTGAAAATCCTGAATCACTTCCAGGATTTTCTAATGGAGCTTGAAGGTACATTCATATTCACTTCAGATGTCAATAAAGGCAAATGTTTATTATAGAAGTCCATTGAAAGACTATTTTCATTGATTACAAAATATGTCTGATAACTGATTGATTACAGATGATTGCTCCAGTCCTCAGTGTCACATGATCTTTCCGAAATCATACTAATATGCTGATTTGCTGCTCAAGAAACATTTATGATTATTATCAATGTTGAAAACGGTTAACATTTGAATAACATTATTGTGGAAATAGTGATTCTGTTTTTCCAGATTGCATTAATATATTTTTTACATTTTTTATTTATTAATATTTTATATTACATTTATTAAAGCCTTTATTACATAGCAATCTTTTGTAACATTTTAAACTTCACTGTCTTTTTTGATCAATTTGATGAATCCTTGATGAATAAAAGCATTAATTCCTCTTTTTTTAATCTTACCAAAAATGTTTTAATTCTTTTATTGTTTACACAAAGATTTTAAGCAGGAAAACTGATTTCATTGATGATGATGATGATGATGATAATGAAGAAGAAATGTTTAAATATCAAATCAGCATAGTAGAATGATTTCTGAAGGATCATGTGACACTGACGACTGGAGTAATGATGCTGAAAATTCAGCATTCTTCTAAAAAAAATGCTGTGGAAGAATGACATAGTGCACACAAAAGAGGTGCAGTTCATTTGACAGATCAAGCACTCTCTTCTTCCATTGTATGCAGTACTTTATAGTACTTACAAGAGAAAGCTGGCCAAACATCACACCATAGACACTCAATTCTAAAATAAAAAGACACAAGTATGCTCAAAACATAGCTTACAAAAAAGCTAACAGTTTGTCCATAGTAAATCATGTGAAGTATTATAGTATTAGGGGCAGGTAGGCTGAAGACCACCAGGATTTGTTCACCCAAAAATTACAATTTTGTCATCATTTACTCACTCTCATGTGTTCCAAACCCTTAAAACTTTTGTTCATCTTCTGAACAAAAATGAAGATCTTTAAAATGTTATCTTTTCAAAGAGAGCTTTCTGTCCCACCAGTAACAGCTGATGACTACCACTTTCAAGTCCTCCTTTTAACCTCATGTAGCACGGTGCTATTGTGAGTGCGCATTTAAGATTAATATTTTTTTAATAAATTTGTAAGGTTTTTTTTTTTTTTTTTGCACAAACAAATCACTTCACTTTGTGTTCTGAAGATGAATAACAGTCCTACTGATTTGGAGCAGCATAAGGGTGAGTAAATGACAATTTTAATTTTTGGGTGAACTAACCCTTTCAGACATAATCTGCTCAGCAAGAACATTGGCAATTGCTGCATCAAATCATGTTGACATCCCAGGGGAATTAAAAATGGGTCTACAGGAGTTAATAAACCTAATTAATATCTCTCCAAGTTCTGAAGAATCTTCAGGAAATGTATCTGAAATTGAAACTATCACCTGCGGTAACTAGGGAACATTGCAGCCATTTAATCCTCCTCGTTTACCATGCAAAGGGCTAGCCTCTTTTCCTCAGTGTCAAAAGCTTTTCACACTACACTTCTCACTTCCATTGATTTCCATTTATAATAACCATGTTAATATGAGAAAAAACACACTCAAGCTCATGCACATTTTGGTGTGTTCCTCAATTCAATTTTGGTGAACTCTGACCTTAAATTCATATTACATTAAAATGTGTGACTAATAGAAGATCAATATGTCATAGTGTGACCTCTAAACTGAAGAGGTCAGCAGGGCAGCAGCATCACAGGAAAGTGGAGTAGATTGTATGTTTTAACTATTTGTATTTATTTTGATGTTGAATGTATGGACTTATACAAGGTGCCATAGAGTATGACATCATATTGATTGTTGCAGTGTCTGTAGAAATTCAGATTGTAAAAACACACAATCTACTTCACTCTCACAAATGTCTCCATGGTTGCTAGGCACGCTCCCTGTGCAAACAGGGGGTCACAGCCGCTGCGTAATATCATTGTGCCTGCTGCACCCATGGTACGGCAGCAAAGTTCCTTGATTATTACACCAGAATGAGAGTATAGTTCCAAGCCATATCAGCCTAGAAAATCGCAACTTTTCATTTTCCATCAGTCTTAGTACATGATATAACCACAGAAGAGTCAAGTTTTAAATAGGAAAAATATCGAAACTCTTTGGTCATTTTTTTGAGCGAGATGCTATTGGTCTCATCAGATTCAATGAACTATGCTAAGCTATGCTAAAAGTGGTACTGCCAGACCCGGAGATCGGCTGAATGGATTCGAAAACGGTAAAACTCAACTGTTTAACTCTAGGGGAGTTGGAAAATGAGACTATTTTCAAAAAAAGTGGAGTGTTCCTTTAAGGTGAGATTTGGCCAACAATCTGCTCATGGTTAGTGAGCTTTCAATGTTACATTTAAGGTGTTTGAGCTGAGATTAGAGATTTTTGTGTGCGACATCATGTTGGGTAAGACACGTTACTGTGCCCCACCAGAAATAAAGAGCCTGAGATGCAGCTTTTAATGGTTGGACCTGTGGGTTGTACCTTTGATTGTGCAAGCTTTTTCCAGAAATGAAGCTGCCTCTGCCAGTTCCTAGTACAGAAAACATGCAATGTGCAATTTCTACATTTTCAACTCCCTGGTCACCACATACTCTGGAAGAGATTTAGGCAATATAAATCCAGTTATTGAGTTTTAAACTGTTTTACAAGTTACTGTAACTCTATGTTTAATTTTAAGCACACACTACTGATTTTAGCCCTGATTATCACTTTCAGCTTGTAGGCTTCTGACAAAACCCTGAAATCTGAGGCAAATCAGTGCTTGTTCATGCAAGCGATGATCACTTATTGTGAATTATCAAAGAAGCAATCTAACAGCAGATTTGAATTTTGTTTCCTCATGAACCATAGCGTCAGACACTGATAAATCATGACCAACATTTAGTAAAGATATTTTTACCTTGACGGCCACCCATGTTTGTGAACACCCTCCAAAAAGAATAAGGCAACGGTCGATGATTTGTTGTTTGCAGGAGCATCATGATATAGGATCTGTAAAAGATGGGTTCAGGAGAAAGTTTTACATAGAAAATTAAACAGAATGTTTTCAATAGAACATTGCTAAAACCTTTCAAGTTTAAAAACAAACCACATTTAGACTTTGTTAGTACCTTCCTAGAGAAACCATCAATCCCACCAAATATCACAATGTTGAATCTAAGGAAAACTTCAGATATAAAACCATTCTATTTAATGTACATCTGGATGTATTAGTGTGTGAATACAGTAAGATGTGTGTGCATGCAAATGAGATTAAGAAAGCAAATACTCACATGATTAGTTTTGTAATGTATTGTTCATGCAATGCTATACTATGCACTATGGTAGTTTCCCATGTGTTGAACGTTGATTGGATCAGCAAGGCAGTGTAACTGAGAGAGCGAAAAACGGAAGCACTCACCAGTAAAGACTCTGCAGTGAAATGGTTGTCCGCGTCTTTCCTCTGAACAGTAGAACGTAACAATGGCGACGAGGTGGTTTCAGAAGCCTTAGTGCATAGAATGAGCACGGCAAATCCAACAAAAAAAGCGGCATAGAAGAGGGAAAAAAAAACTTTGCAGCCAAACGAACACGCACGGCCACGGAGGCAGCGACAGTCACTCACACGCTGAGCTCGTGGGAGTAGGGCGACATCTAGAGGACGAAATGATTACAACAGCCACAAAGGTAACAGTTGGTCTGTTGACATTCACTGCACAGAATTGACGTATTGAAAAGCAAAGAGAAAAGAGAAAGACTGAAAAATTTACAAAGAAAAGGAACATAATAATAATAAAACCAAGGAAAATGGCCACAATAGGACGATTGCCTGAGTTCGACAGTACTAAAGAGGATTTTGATACCTTTTTGGAGAGATTTGAGCAATGGATTGCTGCAAATGAAATTGACAGTGAAAAAAAAGCAAATGTTTTCATGAGTGTTTTGGGACCAGTCGAATATGGCCTCTTGAAAAGTCTAGTGGAACCTGCAAAAGTGATTGAGTTATCATACCAGGAAATTTCTCGGACGCTTTCTGACCATTTTAAGCCCAAGCCAATTCTGATTGCAGAACGTTTCAGATTTTACCAACGCAACCAAAGTCCTAGGGAAACAATATCTGATTACATTCTGGCTTTAAAACGTCTGGCGAGTTCATGTGAGTTTGGGACATTTCTGGATGATGCTCTTAGAGACAAATTCGTCTGTGAACTTGCAGGAGAAGTTTATCACAGAAGGTTACTGTCAGAGAAGGACCTTACCTTACGAAAAAAGCCTGCGATGTTGCTGTTGCATTAGAATTAGCGCAAAAAGATACCAAGCAGCTGAGTGCTCAGGTAGCCATAAAGGACTCAAGTGTGCATAAGGTGCAAAATGTCTATGGGGGCAAGCAGAAGTACAGAGGACAGGAAAATGCTCAGTACAGGAGTAAAAAAGGGGTCCAGCAACCTTTTAACAAGCATAAAAGCAACTGTTACAGTTGTGGAGGAGGCAACCACCATCCCACAGAATGTCGTTATCGAAATGAAAAATGCCGCAACTGTGGAAAAATCGGACACTTACAACGTGTATGTAAAAATCACAGAACACAGCGGCTAGACAAAGCTCAATACGTGTCAGTGGACTCATCTGGGAATCAGTGTGCAGTGGATGATGAACTGTTTGAGCTCTTCACTGTATATTCTGCACAAGACAAGGCGGATGGCATTTATATTGATCTACAGCTAAATGGCACAACAGTTAGCATGCAACTAGACACAGGAGCCTCTTTGTCTTTGATCCCAGAAAATATCTATAAAGACAAATTGAAGGATTGTATGTTGCGCCAGACCTCCATTCATCTGGCCTCATACACTGGAGACAAAATTCCTGTGTTGGGTGAGATCAAGGTTCCAGTCACATATGAGGGACAGCAGTGTTCACTTCCATTGATTGTGGTCAAAGGAGACAAGCCACCATTGCTGGGACGTAACTGGCTCCAGAAAATATCCTTAAACTGGAAGGAGATCTTCAGCTTGAGACATGTGACACCGGTGAGTGTTCTTTCCCTCTCGGATGTACTTGAAAAACACAAAGAGCTATTTCACGATGGATATGGCAAAATTTGTGACTTTAAAGCAAAGGTGAGATTGCAAGAAGGATCTCAACCTATCTTTCACAAACCAAGGCCTGTTCCGTATGCTCTTAAAGAAGCAGTAGAAAAGGAACTTGATCGCCTGGAGAGAAACGGAATTATCTCTCAGGTTGGAAGAAGCGATTGGGCAGCTCCCATTGTGGTTGTGCCAAAGAAAGACAAGACCGTTAGGCTGTGTGGCGATTATAAAGTCACAGTGAACAAATGCATTCTTGCAGAGGACTATCCGTTACCTAACGTGGAGGATCTTTTTGCCACCTTGGCTGGGGGAAAAGTCTTCAGTAAGATTGATCTGTCTTTTGCATATCAGCAGCTGCAGTTGGACACTGAATCCGAGCAGTACGTTACCATAAACGCACACAAAGGCCTGTTTAAGTACCATCGTCTGGCCTATGGGATTTCCACAGCACCTGCGATTTTTCAACACACGATGGATCAATTTCTACAGGGACTTCAACATGTAGTGTGTTTTATGGATGATATTCTGGTCTCTGCACCATCTTCTGAGGAACATCTGGTAGTACTGGACAAAGTACTGTCACAACTGCAACAATATGGAATAAGAGTGAAGAAATCGAAATGTGAATTCCTCTGTAACTCTGTGGAATACTTGGGATTCAAGATTGATGAAAAAGGAGTGCATCCAACGGAGAGTAAGGTGGATGCGATTGTAAAGGCCCCTGCTCCAACAAATATCTCAGAATTACGATCTTTTCTGGGACTTTTGAACTACTACGGAAAGTTTGTGGCTAACCTTTCCACGTTGTTGCACCCACTCCACCAACTGTTGCAGGCCAATGTAAATAGGCAATGGTCTTCACAGTGTGCTCATGCTTTCAACGCCTGTAAACAGCAATTGTTGTCAAGTAAGTGGTTAGCTCACTATGATCCAAAAAAGCCACTGAGACTCGCCTGCGATGCCTCTCCCTATGGCGTCGGTGCAGTTATCTCACATGTGCTACCTTCAGGGGAAGAACACCCCATTGCGTTTGCATCAAGGACTCTGACAGCAAGTGAAAAAAACTATGCACAGATTGAGAAAGAGGCCCTGAGCATAGTCTTTGGAGTGAAAAAGTTTCACAAATATCTGTATGGCCGCAAGTTCCACCTGCTAACTGATCACAAACCTCTTCTTGCAATTCTAGGTCCCAGATCTGCCATTCCAACACTTGCTGCTCTCCGTATGCAACGGTGGGCTTTGACCTTGTTGGCCTATGATTATGAAATAGAGTACAGGCGCTCTGCGGACCACGCAAATGCAGATGCTTTGTCCATATTACCGTGTGAGACACCCTCTACAGGGGGGGAAGAGGAGACTGTGTTTCAAGTCTCACACCTAGATGAATTGCCAATCTGTGCAAAGGACATTGCCACGGAAACTAGGAGAAATCCCTTGCTGTCAAAAGTATTGGACCTAACCTCTGGATGGCCCAATCATGTCACAGATGAGCACTTGAAACCATTCCTTGTAAGGAAAGACCAGCTCTCAACAGACCAGGGCTGTATCCTGTGGGGCTCGAGAGTAATCATTCCTCCGAAATATAGGGAAAGACTGTTGTCTGAGCTGCATGAGGGGCACCCAGGCATAATAAGAATGAAAGCATTGGCAAGAGGATACCTCTGGTGGCCATGTCTTGACCAAGACATCCAAAACTTTGTAAGTAAGTGCGCTCCATGTGAGTTGGGGTGAAACCAACCACCCTGTGCTCCTCTTCACCCATGGTCTTGGGCGACAACACCCTGGGAGCGCATTCACATAGACTATGCCGAAATAGACAAGCAACACTTCTTAGTGATTGTTGATGTTCATTCGAAATGGGTGGAAATCTTTCCCACTCAGCTGACCAATGCAGAGAAGACTATAAACCTCTTGCGTCATATCTGGGCTTCCTATGGATTACCCAAAGAGCTGGTGTCCGACAATGGCCCACCATTCACCTCCAGGGAGTTCGAGGAGTTCCTAAGGAATAATGGTGTGCGTCATGTTCTATCTCCTCCATATCATCCAGCCACAAACGGTCAAGCCGAGCGGGTGGTACAAACCTTTAAAAAAGCATGGCAAAGGTTACGAGCACAATCTGTAGCCCCTAATCTACGCCTGCCTGGCTTTCTGTTAACCTACCGCAACACTCCCCATACAGTAACAGAAAGAACACCTGCTGAACTGTTCCTGAAAAGACAGCCTCATATCCGTCTCGCACTGCTAAAGCCTGATACATCTGCTGTTGTTCTCAAACACCAAGCGCAGCAAAAAAGTGCTCACGATTCACCTTCGAGAAAACTCAGATCATTTGAGGTTGGTCAGAAGGTCATTGTGCGGAACTGTCGACAATCAAATTGTGCTGGGCTTCCAGGTGTAATCTTGTTCCAACATGGACCTCTAACATACCAAGTGCAAGTCGGAGATCGTAGTGTGAAGGTACATGTGGATCATCTGCTGCCATCTAATGCACAGGACAGAAAGGATGTTATGGGCAGTACCATGGCCAATGACTTTGCTCCTGATGTGAGTGACAAGGGCAATTCCAGTGTTACCCAGTCACATATTCCAGTGGAAACAAGGACAGTTCCCAGTCCTGAAAGAAGATATCCTTTTCGACAGAGAAAGGCACCTAACAGATTAGATTTGTAGTTATGGACTGATAGGTGGTTCTTTATCATAAGAAGTTCTAACCACATGTCTACAAGAGTTGTTGTCAGAAACTGTAGTCACATTTTTGCAAATTGTTCACATTGTTAAGGGGTTAAAATCTATGGGGGAGGAAATGTAATGTATTGTTCATGCAATGCTATACTATGCACTACGGAAGTTTCCCATGTGTTGAACGTTGATTGGATCAGCAAGGCAGTGTAACTGAGAGAGCGAAAAACGGAAGCACTCACCAGTAAAGACTGCAGTGAAATGGTTGTCCGCGTCTTTCCTCTGAACAGTAGAACGTAACAAATTTATGGTTGGTATCCACATGAACAAGTGACAATGGTGCAGGAACAGATTAAGTTCTACGGGCTATAAAACCAAGCTGGATCATTCTGGCCAAAATTCCAGCTCCATCCACCCGCTGGCCTTCACTCTGCACCATTGTATGCAGCGCCCTCTAGCCAGAAGTTCACCTTTTACAAGTCTGTATCCAGCATGGGGCATTCTTAATTTTATTGCCCTCATGAGACAATCAAGTTCATTATCAGATATATTGGAATAGCAGCCTCTGACAGAGAGGGAGTGCTCCTTCAGCAGTCTGTTAAGTGTTTGTCAAGAAACACCACAGAGCTGTGCAAGAGTTTCTACATGAAGAGCAGTAGAGAGAAGTTCTTTAAGGTCATCCCTGTGGATATCCAAATGTGGGCGTCCAAAGTTACCGCAGGTGATAGTTACAATTTCAGATAAATTCATTGAAGATTCTTCCGAACTCTGAGAGATATTAATTAGGTTTATTAACTACTGTAGACCCCTTATTAATTCCACTGGGATGTCAACATGATTTGATGCAGCAATTTCCAATGTTAGTTCTTGCTGATCAACATCCAGGAGGTAATCCATATCTATAGTTTCATTCCAACAAATTGAGTTAACTTAGTTAGCATACACTGCAAGATATCTTCTCACACTTGTTCCTACAGGTATAAGCAATGCATAGTTAGCTTACATCTCAGGCTGAGTACATAATTCTATGCTGAACTTATTAGATTTTAAATCTAATAAAATCACCTGCTAAAAACACCTAAAAAGTGACCAAATCCCCTTTAAATTGGTATTTTATATACATAGAATAACAGGAATTGGTTCAGTGCCTACCTGGAGAAGTGACATGATATCTCTTTGGTCCTGATAAGTGATGTAACAACCACACAAATGAGAAGGCAGAGAACACTACACCAGAATGACACACAATTCTTTATTGAAGGTTAAAAGACATTTTTTATGAAGACACTTCATAAAAACGTTACCCCCCTTTATCAGCTTGAAGGATCACAGGAAGCGGGGAAGATACACTATAATTCCCTTTGTCGTTTAAGTAACTCAATGCAAAGAATCAGTACATCAGGTTCAGCATAGTCTTTCTGCTCAGTTCCTGAGGTCTCAGAGTTGTCTGCCACTTCAGTCAGGAGCTCTCCTAGCCAGAAGTTTCACCCCTGACTATCTACTGGAGACATTTGTCCTGAGTGGCCGTTTAGCGTTCCCCCACAAGTGAGAGCTTCCGCACACAAAAACTTTCCCAGCACGTCACCTCAAGCAGTACTCAAATATTCCTTAAATAATTACCTTAACACGCATCACCTGTACACATTAATTTCATTGGGGAGCACCCACTCACATGAAGAGCGTGTACATTAAACATACCACATTCAAATAGTTTACTTCTATTCATCACAGTAATAGCAAAAGAAAAGAGGATTAGGCGAAAATATTATATTTGTTTTTGTATGGACAATCAAAGATAGATTTGAAGACTTCAGATGCAAAAGCCTCTAATTGCAGTCTGAAATTTTCTTCTAAAATAAGCATTTTTATCAAGCTTGTATGTTTAGGTTCAGTAATTTCACTTTAATGGCAATTAACAGGTCCTCTTCATTGACATTAAAGTGAAATAACTGAACATAAACATACAGGCTTGATGAAAATGCTTATTTTAGAAGAAAATTTCAGACAGCAGGCTTTTGCATCTGAAGTCTTCAATTGTTTTCTTAACCAGATTAATGACACTGTGTTATTATTACATACAAAAGAAGATGATTTACAATTAAAGAAAGATCATTAAGAAGCGTTGCGTTTCAAGTATCCATTGTAAATCTAAAATATATGCTGAAGTATACTTTGGCACCAATGGTCTCTAATTTAACGATCTTAGCTTGCAATGATTTTGAGGAACGCAGTCCATTTCATATAAGTAACAAATTATCTAAATAAAGACACAACTGTTGCATTCTGCACAGGAATAAAACTTATATCTAGATTTTTATTTATTAGGCCTATCTTAGTTATAACAAACGTTTTTTTTCCCCCCTCACTTTATTTAAATTTTACATATTAACAAAGTATAACATACAATTACAAAACATACATATATAACCTCCATATATATCTTTTGTTAATAAAAGGATCCACACAACAAATAACAAAACAAAATTAATACTAGAAAAACAACAACAACAACAACAACAACATAATAATAATAACAATAATAACAACAAAAAAAAACCTATAAAGCTTGGTCATCCAAAACTATAAATAAATGAATAAAATAATAATAATAAAAAAAGTAAATAATTCTTTACAAAATAGAATCACAGGTACAACAAGGTGCTAAACATACTGAGCACAACCGACATATCCCTAAAGTAGGGTACTGGTCTATATACCGGGGGAGGAAAATAATTATTACCAGAGAAGATGTATAGTCAGATGAAGGGCCTTTCATTTTCCTACATATCCTAGGAAATGTCCCCAAATTCTATTGAAATTATCAGAGGATCCCTTCATTGTGTGTCTGATTTTTTCTAGTTTAATAAAATGGAAAATATCTTTAATCCATAAAGAATGAGTAGGAGGTTTAGGCGATTTCCAGTTTAATAAAATTAAATGCCTTGCCAGCAGTGTGACAAAGGCTACGAAGTCAGACTTATATTTGGGCATATCAAGAGAAGGGGAAAGAGTACCAAATAAAGCAGTGAAAGCCAGAGGTTCAATATGATTTTTAAGAACTTCAGATAATGTTTTAAAAATTTGGGACCAATAATTTTGTAGAGAGGGACAGGACCAAAACATGTGTGCAGTAGTTGCGTGGGCTTGGTGACAACGGTCACATGTGGGATCCACTTCAGGATATATTTTTGAAAGTCTAACTTTGGTCCAGTGGGTACGGTGCAGAATTTTAAACTGAATCAACGCATGTCTGGCACAAAAAGATGAAGAGTGTACAAGCTGTAGAATCTTTTCCCACTGTTCTTCTGAAATAATTTCTCCTATGTCCTCCTCCCACTGAGATTTAATAGTTGCAAGTGGGCATTCACGCAAAGTGCAAATTGCATTATAAAGATATGAGATCATACCCTTCAAAATATAGGTGGGCTTGAAAAAAAAGTCAATAGGAGTAGCTCTAGGGAGACTAGGAAATTGAGAGTGCATGTCCCGAACAAAGCTACGAACCTGCAAATACCTAAAAAAGTGGTGTCTAGGCAATGTAAATTTTTCTGCTAGTTGCTGGAAAGATGCAAAGACATTATCTATATATAGATCATTAAATGTTATAATGCCCAGTACTGACCACTGTGAAAAAGAACTATCCAACAGTGATGGTGGGAAAGCAAAATTTGCTGCTATAGGTGCGAAGATAGAATAGGTTTGTAATCCAAAGTGGTTTCTGAATTGCCTCCAGATTCTCAGCGTAGTATTAACGATAACATTTTTAGTATAGGGAGACGAAGAGCATTTAATGGGGGCATGTAATAAGGCTGTCAGTGAAGTGGGCATACATGAAGTAGCCTCCATATTAAACCATCCAGATGAATCTTGAGATTGATCCTGATTTAACCAGTATTGCATGACTCTGAGATTTGTAGCCCAATAATAAAACTGTAAATTAGGTAGAGCCATACCCCCAAGTATTTTGGATCTCTGAAGGAATATTTTACGAATTTTGGGTATCTTTTTATTCCAGATAAATCCTAGGATCAGGGAATCAATTTTACAAAAAAAATGTTGAGGCAGAAAAATAGGTATGCACTGAAAATAATAGGAAAATTTTGGAAGGATATTCATTTTAACTGAATTAATTCTTCCAGCCAAGGATAGGGGAAGGAAAGACCAGCGCTCAAAATTTTTCTCAGTCTGGAGTAGCAAATTAGCAAAGTTAAATTTAAAAAGATCTTTGAATTTATCCGTGATGCAGACTCCAAGATAAGTAAATCTATGGTGCGCAATCATAAATGGAAAATTATGTAAAGGATAGTCCCTAGCTGCAGAATTCAATGGAAAAATTTCGCTCTTGCTCAAATTTAATTTGTAACCAGAAATTATTCCGAATGTTTTCAAAATATTAAGAGCTGCCGGTTTTGACCTAGCTAAGTCAGAAATATAAAGGAGGAGATCATCCGCATACAAAGACACTTTTTGCTCTGTACCCATTCTTTTTATGCCTTTTATAGATGAATCAGACCTAAGTGCAATAGCAAGGGGTTTGATAGCGATGGCGAAGAGGAGTGGACTCAAGGGACATCCCTGGCGAGTGGACCGGTGGAGGGAAAAATAGTCAGAACGGGTATTGTTGGTTCTGACAGATGCTTGGGGGGCAGAATATAATAACCTCACCCAAGAAATAAATTTATCACCAAAGCCAAATTTCTTTAGAGTGTAAAAGAGATATTTCCACTCCACCCGGTCAAAAGCCTTCTCTGCATCTAATGAAATTACTGCCTCTGGGACAGCAGAAGAAGAGGGATTATATACAATGTTAAACAGTTTTCTAATATTAAAAAAAGAATGTCTGTTTTTAATAAACCCAGTCTGGTCTGGAGAAATTATGGTTGGTAACACGGATTCTAGCCGTAAAGCCAGCAACTTAGACAAGAGTTTAAAGTCAACATTAAGAAGGCTGATCAGGCGATAAGAAGTGCAATGCAAGGGATCTTTTTTTTTCTTTAAAATTAGAGAAATAGAGGCCTGATTAAGTGATTGGGGAAGCTTGAGTGAAACAAATGAATCTATATTTCAATCAGAATGGGGGCCAACTTATCAAAAAAAGTTTTATAAAACTCAACTGGGTACCCATCTGGCCCAGGGTATTTACCAGACTGCATAGAGGTAACGGCCCGAGTAAGTTCTTCTATAGTGATGGGTTCTTCTAACTGAGCAGCAGAATCAACAGTGGGTAGGTTCAGTTCACTAAAAAAGGCATCAAAAGCCTGGGGATCATCAAATGGTTCAGATGCATATAAGGAAATAAAATATTCTTTGAAATAATCATTAATTAGCTGAGGGTTTGTTGTTACGCCTGATAGGGTTTGAATCTGAGGAATGTGATGAGAGGATGAGTCTTGTCGTAACTGATGGGCCAGTAGCTTACTTGCCTTGTCACCCTCTTCATAATACTTGTATCTAGATCTAAGCAATAAATTCTCTGCATGACTTGATGAAAGTATGTCAAATTCTGCCTGTAGAGCAAGACGCTCCTTGTATATATCTGGAAGTGTAGAGACTGCATATTTACTATCTATTTGGGCAATTTTCTGAACAATCTCACATAATTTCTGTTTCCTCATTTTTTCCTTGTATGCAGTATATGAAATGATTTGGCCCCTTAAATAAGCCTTCATAGTTTCCCAGAAAAGGGATGGTGAAACATCTGAAGTCTTGTTTGTTGATATAAAAACATATATTTGATTAGACACAAATTCCACAAAATGTTCATCTGTCAGCATACAAGTGTTTAGACGCCAGGGTGGGCATGTACCATCAAGCTCCTTAATACAAACCTTCAAACTAACTGGCGCATGGTCTGAGATAACTATAGCACTATATGAGCATGATTCAACAACAGAAATCAACCTGTTATCTATCAAAAAAATCAATCCGAGTGAAAGTATGATGTACTTGAGAAAAGAATGAGTATTCTTTCCCTGATGGGTTGAAAAACCGCCAAGGATCTGAAACATTGAACTCTTCCATAAAAGACTTAATTACCTGTGCAGACTTTGAAGGTGTGTAATGTCTAACAGAGGAGCGATCAAGTTTAGGATTAATCCAGCAGTTAAAATCACCTCCCAGAATAAGATGATGTGAAGATGTATCAGACAGTACAGAGAATAAATGTCTAAAAAAAATATCATTGTCCCAGTTGGGCGCGTAAACATTAGCGAGAAGAACTGGGAAATTACTGATTTTACCTGAAACAATAACAAATCTCCCATTAGAATCTGCTATAACATCAGAACACACAAAGGGAACGGACCTGTGTATCAGGATTGCCACACCCCTGGCTTTACCCTGAAATTTAGAGTGGAATACTTGACCAACCCATCTTCTTCTCAACAGTAGGTGGTCTTGAATTCTAAGATGTGTTTCTTGAAGATATACAATGTGGGCTCCTAAATGTTGGAGGTGTTGTAATATCTTGCTACGTTTTATTGGTTCCAGTTCCAGCTAACGAATGTGAAACTCCTCCCGCCTAGCAGATGAGTCGTTCTGCGTCATTTCCAAAATTGATCAAATTATAAGTCAGTGAAATCATAACCTTTCCAGTGTGATTGACCAATAGTGATACGGAGACCAAGAAGAAAAAGAAAAAAAAAACAACACACACAACTTGCAAAAGCGAACAGTAAAGCAACACTTTAACCAACCCAACCCACCCCAGCAGAAGCATCTCCCCAAATGAGACGCATGCATTCTCCTTTTAACACAACTACAATTTACTTTATGCTGCCTCGAGAAAGTGACTAAGTAATTAAAAAAAGTGGAATGCAGTGCAATATAAACACATGATTAAACTCCGTCCACAGTGCCGTTAACCCATAGACGTGTGCAAACTTATCTTAAACTAACAAAGCTATAATATTAGAAAAAACCCACGGAGTAGACAAGTTATCTAGCAAGATGATTGCATTATTCATATTCTGTCCGTTTATATTTACCGAGTGACAAAAGCCATATTAACTGTTTACCTCAAGCGTTTGGGGGCAAGACAGTTTTTTTTATGAAATCCGATGTGGCGATGGGATCCTCAAACTTGTGTATAGCTCCATTTGGATGAGTGATCCGCAACACAGCAGGAAACAGAAGGCCAAATTTAACCCCGGGGCATGAGTGTAGAAGACGTTTCGTGTCCCTGAAGGCAGCCCTTTTCCTGACAACTGCCGTTGTGTAGTCCGCGAAGATAGACAGTTTATTCCCATCATGAGTCAGAGGAGACAGTTGCGCAGCGCGTCGTAGGATCTCATCGCGGGCTTGAAAGTAGTGAACTCTGATAACAATGGGGGGGGGGGGGTTCCCCTTTCCTTGGCCTCTCACGAAGTGTGCAATGTGCCCGATCAAGTAGAGGCTTTTCCTGGAGATGTAGTAAGCTCTGCAGAAGATGAGCAACAAAATGTGTGCCCTCAGCTCCCTCAGGTAATCCGACAAGGCGAATGTTATTTCGTCTGGATCTTCCTTCCAGGTCTTCACATTTAGCATCCAGATGTCCCACTTGTTTTTGGAGTGTGGAGATTGCGGATTCTAGTTCGGTTATGCGATCACTGTGGTCGGATGCAGAGTGTTCCAGTTCTCTGATAGTGTCAGCATTAGAATCCACTTTCTGCTGCATAGGCCCAAGCCAGTCTTTGACCTCCTGTCTAACAATGGCGATCTCTGAACGCAAATCGGTTGACAGGGAATCGATTTTCCAGAAATCGATTCCGACTCCAGCATGCCCTGAATGAGAGTTATATTTGCAGTTGAACTGTCAGCAGGACTTGTGTTCGCGGAGGCCACATCAGTATCATCCGATGACTGTGCAGTTTTGCCGCGGCCACTCTTACCCGCGTCCGTTTTCGCTCGAGACGACGACATATTACTGACTAACAGTTTATATAAGTGGACTAGTTATAACAAACTTACCTCAGTCTGCCTCTAATGTCCTGCCGAGGAGGATGTTGACGACGCTCCGTGAGCCTCAATTACTCATCTCGAATATCCCTATTCTTCTTCTTCAGGGGCCGTATTCACAAAACATTTTATCTTACCACTAAGAGTTCTCCTAAATAGCAGTAAAAGTTCTTAGCTAAGAGTTTTCTCTTAAAACCTATTCACAAAGCTGCTGAGACAAACTTTTACTAAGGAATCGACTGAAGTCTTAAGCTAAGAGTAAGGGCGGGGTTGACCTCGTTGCTATGGAGTATACACACAGTGATTGGCTGATGGGGAGGAGTCAGCGATTTAATCATAGAAATATTGTAGAATGAGGCGTCATGTTTCCATATTAAAATAAAGGTTTTAAAATACAAATTTTGCCCTATTCAAATAAATATTTTTTAATAAAAAAGTCAAAATAAAATGTTGCCACTGTTGCCATAAAGGTTTTAAAATAGGCTAAGTGTCACTAATTAAACTAGTATATACAGTTAATTGTAAAACCACTGCCACAGGTAATCAGACAATATTTATTTATTTGTTAAAGATATTTTTTTTTGGCGTCTCATTGTAGATTCAAATCTATAAATCAAAATGTATTGCATTTATAAAGAAAAAGTTCAGCACCCAAGGCTTAGTCGCTATTGCCTCAATGGTGTTCATTGTCTTTGGGTGGATTAGTTTTGTTTGTGATTTGGTCTTAGTGACTTAGGAGTCCTCTTGACTACTCCTAACGTTTCACAGATTTAGGAGCTAGTTTTAGTGCTAAAATGCTTTGTGAAATACTCTTAGAGCAAAAATGTAGGACTCCTAAAATTAGGACTGACACACCCATTATTTTTAAGAGTTTCTCCTAAATCGGCAAGTTATGAGCTACTTTTAGCCTTAAGATGTTTTGTGAATACGGCTCCTGATGTGGAAAATATTCATGTTTTATCATTAATGTTCTTTAACACTTAAATGCATACCTCAGGTCTTTATCAGCCCTGGACATCATTCACTACCCTCCTCCTCATTCATTTTTCGAAGTGAGATATCAACCTTCTTAGTATTCCTCAATTAATTAGTTATAAAGAATATAACAAGAAAAAAAATATATATATATCAAGCCGAAACCTCGTTCTCCATTCGTTAAAGCAAAACTAAGCATCGACAATTTTTTGTTTGTGAGACTGAGAAGAATAATTTAGTGATCGGAAATAACTGGTAGACTACAACTTACCTCCAAATAGCAGGACTTTTTCTCCGGTTCTTTCCGGGATCGCGTAGGCCATTTTATTCCTAGCCGGTTGTCGTCACCATCAAGGTCAGGCTGCAATGTCACCTGATTGAACTGGTCCGAATTCCCAAGATTGAGCGATGTATTGCGCTTTCAGTGTTTTATTAAATAAATAAAGCATTGCAACATTGTACTTCACCTGCAAGCCTCCTCCTGTGAGTGAACGAGGGGGATTCAGATGAGTGCCATGACATCAGCAGCTCTGATTGGCTGAGGGCAGTAAACAACAAAATCTAATTGGTCACAGACCAAGTTGAAGAGACGTTTGAATTCCGATAAACCACTCAACTCAATTTTCTTGCATGCAGTTGTGCTGCTGGTGTGTTTAATATAGATTTGTGTGTATGATTGTAACATGATTCTTTTCTGCCAGTGTAAACTTATTAAACATATTTACACATATTTGCAAATTGTAGGCTACACTGCATATATTTAAAAATGGGCTTTTAACTCATCAGTCATACTTTTAACACATCTTAACACTTTCTGAACGAAATATGCACAAGTAATTAAATGAATTCCAAGCATGAATAAGTAAACTTAAAAATTATACTCAAATTTAACTTTAAATACACTACAACTTCAGGATATTAAATAATGTACTTTTTAAATATACTTTCAGTGCATTGTTACAATTACTATTTTGAGCATACAGTTTAAAATATACCTAAAATATATTTTAAAATAATGATCAAATAAATACACTTAAAAAAAAAAAAAAAATACACAGAACGTTCATTTTAAGTATATTTTTCTAAAATAGTACAATTATTTTAAAGTATGTTAAAATTTGTATTGTGAAAATAGGTAAAAGTACAGTATGATGATAATATTTTGTATATTTAAAGATGGTACACTTTTTTGTTAGTATATTTGCAATGTACTATAGAAAAGGGAATATATTTGAAATACAATAAAGTATACTTTTTTTCACCAGGGTATGTTTGAGATCGTGAATGGGCTCATATTCGCAATCTCAAACATATTCTCAAAACTATCATTTGCTAATGTACTGGGAAATGAGCTCTGACAAGGACAGTGATAATGGCATAAAACATCTGCTCAAAATTAACCCTTCCAAGCTCCAAAAGGTAACAAAATATGCTTTATTTTATTCTTCTGTATTGGTTATTCTTATATTAGGAGAGTTTTATATTATCGCGACAGGTGGAGATCCATCCGTGTTAGATATAGATCAGGGTCGCTAAAGACCTGAATATGTAAGAATGATTGTCGAAACATTTATGCATTTAAGGGTTAATATACTCTTACAACCATTTAGTGTAGACTACTTACAGCTCAAGAGTCCAGACACACACAACTTCACGTTTCAATGAGCCGCCAATCAAATCACGAGCCCATGGGCGTAGGTTTAGGGGGGGACGCTAGGCACTAGTCCCTATCAATATTTTGAGATGACAAATTTGTCCCCACCAATATTTAGCAAGCTCCTTTGAACTGCTATTTGGATCTTTGCACTGCTATTTGGATCGATTCTAACGGCCAGGACGACGACGGTACAAGAAACGCCGTAATTTGATTGGCGGCGGGGTATCTGACAGGCTACACGCGCGGGCCGGGACTACTTTTTTGCTTGCACTAGCAGCGAGCGGGTGTGTGTGTGTGTGTGTGTGTGTGTGTGTGTGTGCGCGCGCGCGCATGTTCACGACGCCGACGGTAAGCCAGGGCTGTCTCTCTGCCACATACAAAGGCCAGAGTAAAAACATTTTAATATTCCGTTTTTTGCCCCTTTTTGTACTTTGTAGATGCCACCCAAGAAGAAGAAAGGGGACATAAGAAGCTTTTTCATAAAGCAGAGTCAGAGTGCAAGTAGGCAAAATAACTAGCTAGCCACACAAATAAACTAGCAGTAGTGACTGACCAGGCTTTCAAATGCAGATTCTACTGTGGAAAATAGTATTAACTGGTGATAGTATGTGTTACCCAGGATGATAGAATGCTACGTTAGCAAGTAACTGAATGTCAATTAGCCTGTACCTTAACTTAGAATCTTGCAGTCAACATAAACGGTGGAGCGGAGTCCCCACCAAAGCTGAGACCAAACCTACGCCCATGCACGAGCCAATAAGAGCAAACCTCTGTTAAGCCCACCCTCACGAGAGGTTTGTGCCTGGATGGCGAACATAAATTTGTGAAGTGCAAAAACTTGGAAAGCGCATTCAAAACTACTAATATATCTACCAACCGAAAGTGAAGCTTAGAACACCGTCAACAAAGAATGCAGTTTATTTGAAGACAGTTACTTTTTATTTTGTTTTTATTTTCAGAGTGTTTTTCTCATTTATCAATGTATATTTTTGTTCATTTTTGCAAGAATAGGAATAATAGAGAGATCATTTTGAGAGTCTTTTCTAGTTCATGGCCAGATGCTAAGTGAACTGAGGTGTGTGCTGATGATGAGCATGATTAGTGACAGTTGTGTGTGATTAGTACTCCGGTGAGAGGGATCACAGGGTGATGGAGGTGAGAGAGCCTTGCAAACCTGTGACACCATGTCTCTATCGTCTAATGCCGAGTTCACACTGCACAATTTTCAAAGTTGTTAGATCACTGTTTTTTCACACTGCATGACTGAGGTAGCATTCAGTTGCTGCACTGTGCACATTGCACAATGGATTGGCGACAGGGGGTTAATTTTCAGTCAGAACACATTTCACACAGCAGGATTTTGAATTGCAGACAGGTCCAGATATTTAGCATGCCAAATATCTCATGGGCGTCTGCAAAGCATCGCCGATTCTCTCAGATCGCGTCTTTGATAATGCACACTGCATGATTGTCACTCGTGTGAATGAGCCCCAGTTTGCCCCCAATTTCAGGCATTTGTCGGTGATTACGCAAAATTTGTAGGTGAATAAATGAGTGTCCCAACCACTCCAACTTTGCCTCAACCAATAGTGAGATTGAAGTGGGACTGTTTTGCAGAAGCATAGCAATCGCAAACTTCACTAGACAGGCTCTTTGACACAGATGGTTCATGACACAGATGGTTCATGTACTGTAATGAACTCTGGCTTAACTTTATTTGGCTTTTTCCTTCCTCTGGCTACATGATATTGATGAGAGAGAGAGAGCTATCTGCCTGTGATATGCTGTTCACCAGAGACTTTGCATTTCTAACTGATTCAGCCCTTAGAGATGGGTGCTTTTGCCTTTGCTCTCCTATTCGTTCCTCGGTGACATAAGTGAAGACACTTTTCTTTGGCTATCATCCTATCTGTCCTGAACAGCATTGTCATCCTGTTTCCTCAACCGTTGTGAACTTTCCTCTTACTTCTCATGTGTCGTTGGTTCTATCCTCAGACATAATGTCCATGTATGTGTGCTTACTTTCAAAGGTATAGCTTTTACGACAAATCTGACAAATCTAAAAAAGTAAATAAATTACTATTGCGAAGTGAGAGGAATGAAGAACGCTCCTCTCTCACATGTGTGGACACGCTGGTTTACTACTGGAAAAGAGAATCACGAGCCAATAAGAGCGAACCACTGTTAAGCCCGCCCTCACGAGAGGTTTGTGCCTGGTTGGTGAACGTAAATTTGCAAAGTGCAAAAATTTGGAAAGCAAAAACAAAAACGCTGGCAGCGCATTCAAAATTACTTATATATCTACCAACCGAAAATGAAGCTTAGAAAACCGTCAACAAAGAATGCAGTTTATTTGAAGACGGTTACGTTTTTTTTTCTTCTCTTCATTTAGTTGATTGTTTTTATTTTCAGTGTGTTTTTCTCATTTATCAATGTATATTTTTTGTTAATTTTCGCAAGAAAGGGAATAATAGAGAGATCATTTTGAGAGTGTTTCCTAGTCTTTCCTAGATCCTAGAGAACTTCTGTTCTGGCCATTTTGAAGAAAGTCAATTCGTAGTCAAGTGGTATGAGCGTTGGACAGAAATATCAATGAGATATTGACAAAAATATCAAAATGACAAAAATATTATGACATGTAAATTATTTAATTCCTTCATTATCAATACACTTTAAAATATTATTCTAATGTCTAGAATTTCAGAATATTCAGCCAACACTGACTTGTTTGATGTACAGATCTGTTTTGAAATTTGTTGTTGTTCTTCCTTTGCTTTACATCATATATTCCTTGTGTGATTCATAAAACCAAACTCTTGACCAATCTGCTGTTTCTTAAGCATCAAGAACAGTAAAACAAAGACTCACTCAACATCGGTTAAGAGCAAATATTTACAATGTTCATTAAGTATCAATTAAAAATAAACACAGCATAATACTAATAAAAATGACAGACAATGAATAACAAAGATCATTTTAGGATCAATAAATGTACATTTCAAACGAACTATGTTGGCTTGAGAAGGCTAAACCTCAAGCCAGGTCTCAAACTTGGATCTCTTAAAGCACAGATGCGCCATGTGTTGAAGCGCTGTCCACTACACTGTTGTTTCTCTGCTGTTAAAACTTCCATGCAAAGCCTACTCATTCATGTAGCCTTTTAGGGAAAACACTATCACTCTTAATTACCCCCATGCAAATGTGTAGACTATATAATTCAAATTTCTATTTTTAAATTTTATTACAAGAAGAAAATAACATAATACATAGGCCTATTTTGGGAATCCCAGGTGTTTGGGAATCCCAGGAGTGACCCCTAGTTGTCGGTATTTCGACACAATGTCTCCGGCTGCTCCATCAGGGAAAAGGGTTACACTATTAGCAAAGATGTTTCACTTCCACATTCACTGGAATCAAAAAATGCGTAGAAGGTGATTACAGAGTGTAGTGCTGGTTAATTTCTTGCCTCCTGTCCTTTTTAGGGCCTGAGCACCGATGGTGTGAGGACCCTATTGTAATTGCTCAGTCTATTACAGAAGTCTATCTTCTCCGAAATGAATCACATTTTTGAGGGCCTAAAGATGCTTGAAAACTCATGAAACTTTGCACACGCATCAGAAGTGGTGAAAATTTACATTTGATATGGGTTTCAGAATTAGGTGTGGCAAAGTGACTCGATAGTGCCACCTACAAAATTTAAATTAAGCGCCCTATGCGCTATGTTTCACATACAAGTATGAAATTCGGTAGATACATGTAATAGCCCAATACCTACAAAAATGTCCCTGGGAGCAAAATCTGAAAACCCAAGAGGAAGTAAGATATTTTGAATTCTCTGCAAAATTTTTGCAGTTTTTGCATTTTCCAGAAGTTGTACTTTAACGAATTCTTTCTAGAGATTTTATGAGATACATATTTGGTCAGTCTAAACTAAAGGCCTTTGCAATGTTAAATTGTGAAGATCTTGAGTTTTCGCTGAAGGGTGTGTCCCAACAAATGACAAAAATTGATGTTTCGCCATGAAACAGGAAGTTGTTCAGGAAGTGAGGGCATACAATATCCAATCTGCCCCAAACTTCACGTTTTCACGAGTCCTGGCTTGAAGACATATACATGCCAGTATTCAGTTACAGTCATAGTGCCACCTGCGGGCAACAGGTGTCATGTTTTAAGCTGTGATTAACTCCTCATTGAGATTTAACCAGAACAACATCATATTTGGTCAGTCTAATCTGAAGGTTTTAGGGATGATAAATTGCAAAGATCTTGAGTTTTCGTTGAACAGCGTGTCTGTGGCGGCCTGACAAATATCTGTTCTTTCGCCATGAAACATGAAGCTGTTGTAAGTCAGGCATACAATGTCCAACCTGCCCCAAACTTTACATGTTTGATAATAGTCCTGACCTGAAGATCTACATGGCAATATTCAGTTACAGTAAAAGCGGCACCTGCTGGCAGCAGGAACTGTGGCACATCAAAATGACTTTGCTATTTTTCTCCTATATTTACTGGCTTAAATGCATGTTGCCCACTGTTCACTGTTTTCCTAAGGCCACCGGGTGGCGGTGGCCCTGGGTGTGAGGGCCCTTTTAACGCTGCTTGCAGCTTCAATTTACAGTTTTATTTTCCAGTAGGAGATCCAATCTTTGTCTTTGAGGATGAACAGCAGTCTGGAGCTTTGTGCAATGACCCACTGCTGGAGTGGGACAAGAACTACTTCATGCCACACTAACACTCTCATAGCACACACCTCACTTGACGACTGGAGAAGTGGTCAACAGACAACTACCTACAAGCTGCATTGGTGGAACCAGGTTTGTGGCCTATGACAGGGCCATCTTAATCAACAAGGAACACATTCTAAATATTGTCGAATTTGACTTGCGGACTCGTATCAAGAGTGGGAAGGCCATAGTTGCAAATGCCAACTACCATGATCATTCAAGATCACAGGTTCACTATACCCAAACTGCTATACCCAGACCTACACAGAAAAAGTTAGAAAAGAGAGACAAATAAGGCAGTGATCTGTTTTTGTCCTGTTCCTTACAGATTGGCTTCAGCACCTGCGGGATTTTAGAAGATGATGACCATCATCTTGGCTGGCTTGGCAGGAACTGAAAATTATCTGGGCAACATTATCATCCACAGATGTGACATGTCTATGCATGACAAAGCACTTCAGGTAGTCTTACAACAACTAAGAAGCTGCTGGTTTGCAGCTCAAAAAAGACAAGTGTCACTTGCAAACCAGCCTGCTGTTCTTAGGTCATACTGTTCAGCGGAGGGTTGATGAATGATGTGTACAGATTCAAAATGCCCCTGCTGATTATCTGTCATGTTTGCCCTTACCTACTTCTCCAACAGAATCTGGAGCACCAGTATTATCTGCAGATGTTGAGTTTGTTGATTTTCTGTCTGCCGCCTTTAATTATCTGTCTGCAAGCTGTATGTTGGAAAATGACATGCAGAAAATAGATAATCATGCACGCAACATAATTTGTTTATATGGCTCTTATATTATAGGCTATTTATCTAATTTATATAATTTTGTTTATTGTTTCGTCTTGAATGTTGTTATATTTTGTATGAATGCAAAGCACTTTGGTCAACTTTAAATTATTTTTAAACTGTGCTGTAGATATAAATTTTTCATTGATATTCGTCTCATTCCCTAGTTTTACTAAACTGTGCATATGATATTGTGCACACAATTTAGTAAAATGATTGCTAAGTGGGGTGCTCATACTACTAACAAAGGAACTAAACTAGGTGACAGGATAATTAACAAGGCACAGGTGAATCAAATGAACTAATTAACAGAACGGGGAAACTAGGTCACAGGGGCAGACAGAGACATGACATGTAACAATTAAAACTTAATGACATTTTAATGACAAATTCAATTTGTACCACTGTAGTTGAGGTCAAGAAAAATATTCATGACACTATTATAATGGCCTCATGACAGCTAATGTCAAAACCAATCACATGACAGTTTAATGTAATGTTAACTTATAAAGCTAAATAATGTCAAGTTGTCATGACAAATACACTGACAGGTTATGATGTATTGGTTCATGTCAAGTTGTCATAACACAGACATCTCAAACAATGTCATCTTTGCATTAAAAATGACATAATTGAGCAAATGACATTTAATGACAGCTGTTATAAACATGCATAAAACCTCCTTCATATTCATGACATGTGTCATGTCATGATTATGAAGGGGTCATGTCAGTCTTATGCACACCCCTTCAAGTAAAGTGTTACCACGGTGGGAAATACAGCGGGAGTGGGCAGGTGCAGGATTAAGAAAATGGTCCCGTGCAGGGCTCTAGATTGCACCTGCTGCTCTTCAAACTATGCTGGTCTCCATAGCACACAAAGGACATTAGGGAGAAGTGAGAACCAAACATCACCTTTGTGATTTCTATTGGTGGCCAAGGATGGATTCTCAGGTTCATTAAGCTGTCCATTCCTGCCACATGTGTCAGCTCAATCCATTGAGTATTGTTACTGATAACAGTGTTCAGTTTACATCAGCTCCTTTCGCTACTTTTCTGGCAGGAAGGAATATTTTGTCACCACCTTTCTCTACTACCCGGCACCTAATGGTTCTGTAGAGAGGTTTAACCATGTGCTCAAACATACTGTCCAAACTGCCATACAGCAATATCAGCCATGAAAATCTGTGGGAACAGACTTCTTGCAGGTGTACCGTGCCACTCCATATGCCACCTATGCACTCACCAACTGACATGACTTTTCACCAAAGGGTTACTCAGCTGCAGCACAAAATGAGGTAACACTTTATTTTACAGTGCTGTAGTTACACATTACTACATGTACTTACTATAGTAATAACAGTAAATTATGCATAATTACAAGTAAGTAACCCTAAACCAAACCATAACCCTAACTGTAACTCTATAGTAAGTACATGTAGTTAATTAATAGTACTTAGTACTTATTTGAGTAATTACAATGTAACTTCGGCACTGTAAAATAAAGTGTAACCCAAAATGAAAAAGTAAACTGATGGGGTGCTCATACTTCTTGTTTCCAGGAGGGGGATAAAGTGAGGGTACGGAACCCCTTGCATGTTCCTAAGGGACACAGAAAGTTTGCTAATTCTCTCACTGTTGGCAAAAAACTTGGAGTGGGTACACTGTAAAAAATATTTCCACAATTTAGTTATTTCAACTTGTTTTTTTGTGTAGAGATAACTAGATTGTCCAGACAACAAGAAATTTTAAGTTTTTTTGTCCTCAACTAGACTGAAAGTTGAATGAACAAGTAAAATGGTTATTTTAACTCAAAAATGTATGTTTAAACAACTGCAATAGACTTTCTGTTGAATTAACAAGTATAATTGTTATTTTAATTTATAAATGTAAGTTGAAACAACTGCACAAAATTTTCTGCAGGTTTTACTTCAATTCTAATGCTTTCATAGCAGTAAACTAAACAATTTACTGTGTAAACTAAACTTAATTTATCTATCTATCTTGCTGTCTGGTAGATTGCATTGTCTTAAACCCTGAACTTCAAGCTTTTAAAACCGCTGTAAACATAAATCTTCAAACTTAACGACATTAAATCTATTTCAAACTTTCTGCTCAGGTTTTCTCAAGCCAGTGTCAATGGTTGTCTTGTAGTTATCACTACTGTGGTATATATAAATTAATTACAGTGTATTTTATTTTAGTGTGTACATTAAAAATATTGTTTACAATTATGAGCACAGATTAATTAAATTACACCAAAAATTTGTCAAGCTGCTTCAGTTTTTATTCATGGTCAGATTCCAATTCATCATGGGCGGAATTGAGCGATTCATGAACAATGAACCGCTCAAGATGATTCGCTGAATCATTTTTTTTCCTTTGAGAATTTTCGAGAGAAGCCAGCGGAAACCGGATGATTTTCCATGTTGGACAACACGTGTCTTCAGAAGAAACTGAGTGATACAGAGTAAGTGTGACATTTTATATTGTTAACGTGGATTGTTGCAAGTTTTTATTTCGTAATAAGCGTTTTATAGTATTGTGTTATCGAATAATATAGGCCTATTAAGGATTTGTAAAGCAATTAAATGTTTGTTATAGTCGCAGTGTAAATATTGTCCACAAATCCGTCATTTCTGAAATCATACATTAAATTCATAAGTGCAAATGACCATTATTAAAAGCAGATTTTCAGAATTATATTATCCATTTCGAGTCAGAGTGTTTTGCAAATAGAAGATTCGCTCATTGTAACGTACTTCTTCGTGTTGACTCACAGGTTCAAAAGTTGATTAAATGCTGCTCGTTCTCCAACTGGACCAAACCGGATTTTTACCTCAGTCACTTCATCAGATGCAGAGCGCCAGATATAGGTAAGTTTTCATCACAGTCTTTGAATTAAAAAAGTAACTGTCAGATTGAATCGATATGGGTGATAGAAATAATTAATATGTCTGTGGTTTGAAATGTCACGGTTTTTCATTATTAACGTTACTATTCAGAGTTTGGATTTTGCGCGGCCTTGAGCCATTTCGTCGCGCTTTCGCTCTTGTTTTAAGAAATCTAAATAATAGGGAGAATTACACACAATGTTGTCACGAATGTAAGATTATATATGTGTATAGAATATTCGCTCATTGTACTTCTTCGTGTTGACTCACAGGTAAAGTCAAGTTGATTAAAAGCTGCTCGTTCACCAACTGGACCAAACCGGATTTTTACCTCAGTCACTTCATCAGATGCAGAGCGCCAGATATAGGTAAGTTTTCACCACAATCTTTAAGTGACTGTCAAATTGAATCGATATGGGTGATAGAAATAACAATTAATATGTTTGTGGTTTGAAATGTCACGGTTTTCATTATTACTATTCGGAGTTTGGATTCTGCGCGGCCTTGAGCTATTTCGTCGCGCTTTTGTTCTTGTTTTAAGAACTCTGAATAAAATGGGGAATATCACACAATGTTGTCACGAATGTACGATTATTGAGTGTATTTCTGCAAATAGAAGATTCGCTCATTGTAACGTACTTCTTCGTGTTGACTCACAGGTTCAGTCAAGTTGATTAAAAGCTGCTCGTTCACTAACTGGACCAAACCGGATTTTTACCTCAGTCACTTCATCAGATGCAGAGCGCCAGATATAGGTAAGTTTTCATCACAGTCTTTGAATTAAAAAAGTAACTGTCAAATTGAATCGATGGGTGATAGAAATGACAATTAATATGTCTGTGGTTTGAAATGTCACGGTTTTTCATTATTACTATTCAGAGTTTGGATTCTGTGCGGCCTTGAGCCATTTCGTCACGCTTTTGTTCTTGTTTTAAGAAATCTTAATAATAGGGAGAATTACACGCGACGTTGTCACGAATGTACGATTATTGAGTGTATTTCTGCACATAGAAGATTAGCTCATTGTACTTTCTCATGTTGACTCACAGGTTCTGTCAAGTTGACTAAAAGCTTGTTCGCCAACCAAATTTTTTTTACCTCAGTCACTTCACTTCATCTCAGTTGCAGAGCACCAGATACAGGTCAGTTTTCACAGCAATCTTTGGAAATTCTTAAAATTAACTATCAATTTGTGATGCGGGTAACTTAAAGGGATGGTTCGGACTAAATTCAACCTAGGGTCATTTCCACCATGAACTCCAGCCACACACTTTCCCAGAAGCTTTTTTTTCCCTTGGTCGAACATTATTAAAGTTAGAGCTTTTTTAGCGCGATCAGCCAGAGGGCTTAGTGCAGGCGCTAATTGACACACTGCATGTTTCAGTGATGCTTGTTTGTGTCATTTGTTATTTGAGAACACATTTCAACAATCTTCCTAATTTCATCATGTGAATCATTTATAAACCTGTTGTCTGAAGTTTCAGGGTCTCCCTGCATTTGAAAGCAAAAAATAATAAGGCAGTAATTAAAGATAATAATAGGGATGTATGATTAATTTTTGGCTTCCAACGATGAAAACAAGATAAACGAGGTAGAACGTTCATTGTGCCGCTGTTGCATTACTTCGAGCACACCTTCAATTCCTTCAGAGTTGTGCTTTCGTTTCTCCCTAAAACCCCAAAGTTAAAGTGACAGCAGCTAAACTGCTGTCTGTCAGTGATGAAAATCAAACAAATGACATAGCAAAATCACTCAAAGATTTTGACTGTTTGATCTGTGCTTAAATAAGGATTAATCTATATTTAATCTATGCAATATGTAATGTCAGTGTTTGAACACTGACTGAATGGGCACTTCATGCAGCACACATAAATTCATATTCACTTATTCTTGATTTAAATGTTTAAATTAGCAAGGCTTAAAAACATGCGCAAATGAGTTTAGTTTAAACACTGATAGCAATGTGTGCTGTTCAAGTCTCACCTGTGATTGTGTGCTGTCAACACCCGTGTGATAACTCAGTAAATGACTGGTCATATTAGAGCATAATATGACACTCACATTTAACAAAGTTTGCAAAGAGTGACTGTTTGTCCACTTTTTTTTGATCATTGCTGTTGTAATATATTGGAAAGTTAGAATGTGTATCCGACATACATTTGATGTCATACATCCAGAAACATACATTAGCAGAACTCTGTCTATTTTATGCATTATTTTCAACAAACCATATTATCGATAAATTGTCAGATTTGAGATGAACCAGGTCGCAAGTGCATGCCAAACTGTAGGTGGAGAATGTAATAGTTCGAAGTATATATATTTTTTTTTAAACCGAGAACTGTTATGCCCCTACTATGTACAATAGAGCTTTATCACACTTCCCTTTTCCAGTAAGTGAAGCAGTGAATCGCTACTTCCGGTACTATCGCAACACAATCAAAACTAATGGCTGAATGTTTGAATTGTTTTTGTTTTTTGTTTTACTCTTTTTATATTTTTCTGTACACCATAATCATCAGAATATCTCTTCTCCTGTCTCTGAAATTGTCCAGATTTTGAAATCATTCTGCGGATGCTCATTTTAAGAGGTGTTTAGTCAACTATGTGTTAACAGCACATTAAAAATATACATAACAGGAAGAATCAATACACTGCTTTGGCAAGCACTTCCGGTAATCTATTTCACTGTGATAAAGGTCTATTGTATGGTGTGGTTTCCAGCAGCCTGTCATATGATCGCAACTTTGTTTCATGCCAACTTTAAGCCTGAGAGACTTGACTAAGGGTGTTATTGGGTGTTATTTTTTTTTAAATAAACTGTCTTTTTTTATTGTAGGTATGTTGGTGTTAATGTGAAGATGAAGTGGACTTGTAAGTACTGCATTTTTGACAGTACAAAAAGAAAAATTATCATTCAGCATTACAAATTAAAACATGGACATCATGGGAGGACCTGTCCTTTGCCATGTATTTACCAAGATTGTGTCTGCTCCTTTAGAACTCAGGCAACACTGATAAGACATTTGCATACGCATCATGCAAAATCTGTCGATCACGTGAATTCCCGGGTGAAGTGTAACCTCTGCAGTTTCTCAGAGGCCTGCAATTTGAAGCAGTACTTCTCCCACCTGGGCATTCACTTGAAAAACAATGAAAATGTCCAGTGCCCATTTGAAGACTGCAGTTTTCAAACTTGTGTGTTCTCTACATTTGCGGCACACAGAAGTAAAAGACACCATTCCCAAAATACTGGACATTTTAAAGCAGAGTTAATTTCATGTCAAATCGAAGAGGTTGAGGAAAGGTTTGAACATACAGATAATCAACCTGCGGACAGCCTACCAGCCGAAGGGTGTTGGCACCCAGTCCAGTCCAGTCCATTGCATTCCAATCCAGATCTTCCTGTTGAGGGCTTGATTCAACATAAGTTAGCTTCACTGTTTTTACGCATGGAAGCCATTTTACATGTCTCAAAGACAGCCATTCAAGAAATAGTTGAAGAACTTGGAAGCATTGGTAGTAATGTTGGAGAGCTTGCTGAGATGTCAGTTAAACAGGTCTTAAACAAACACAACTGTTCATTGGATTCCTCAGTTATTGCTGCCATTACCGAAACGGTCTTGGAAACAAATCCTTTAGCCTTTTTGTCCAAAAGGGGTCCTCTTAGCTCTATTTACAAAAGAACAACATTCTACAAAGATAATTTCACTGTGATAGAACCTGTAGAATACACTCTTGATGCTTCTCAGAAAAACACATTTGTTTATGTACCAATTTTAAAAGTTTTAACTGCGCTGTTGAATCGATGTGACGTCCTTGACAAGGTTTTACAGTCAGACCAAGCAGATACATGGAAACATCCTGAAACAATTAAAACATTTAGGGATGGGCTGTATTTTAAGGACAACAAGATCCTTTTTTCAGATGAATTGCGCATAGCCCTTGGACTTTACATTGACGATTTTGAAGTGTGTAACCCTTTGGGCACTTCAAGGAAAAAGCACAAACTTTGTGCCATTTACTGGTTAATTGCAAATCTTCCAGGAAGAGACCGGTCCACTTTATCATCCATCTATCTTGCAACATTATGTAAGACCAAGGATGTCAAAGAGTATGGATACGACAAAATTCTTGAACCGCTTCTTTCAGACGTTGAAGTACTTGAACAACATGGAGTGTTTGTTCAGACACTGGGTGCAAGTATAAGAGGAACAATACTCTATGTGTCTGCAGACAATTTAGGCGCACACTCGCTTGCTGGATTTCAAGAAAGTTTTTCAACAAACAAGTTCTGCAGATTTTGTTTGGCAGGACATGGTGAGATTCAGACACATGAAGTTAGAGAGAGGAGGTTCCCAAAGAGAACGGAGGAGTTGCATGAGCAGACTCTTTGTGAAATTCAGAAGAACAAGGATTCACACGCAGTAGTAGATGGTGTTAAGAGGGACTGTCCTCTTAACAGACTTGCACATTTCTCCACCATGAAAGGCTTTCCCCCCGACTTTCTCCACGACGTCTTTGAAGGTGTTGTACCCCTGGAGCTAAGTCTTTGTTTGAAGAAACTGATTCAGAAGAAATATTTCACATTGGACGAGTTGAATGCCGCAATTCAGTCCTTCCCATATAGATTTTCTGACAAAACAAACCGACCACAGCAGATCTTAAAATCATTCCAACTGAAAGGTTCTTTAGGAGGCAACGGACATGAAAACTGGAGCCTTCTACGGTTCTTACCTTTGATTATTGGTTCAAAAGTTCCAGAGAATGATGCAACCTGGAGTTTAATTCTTGAACTGAAGGACATTGTTGAGATTTTAGCTTCATCTCAGTTTTCCACAGAGAGTTTGGACTACCTTGATTCAAAAATATCAGATCACCGGAAATTGTTGCAAGACGAATTTCCAGACTTCAGACTCCATCCAAAGCACCATTTTATCGAGCACTATCCAGAACTAATCAAATGTTTTGGACCAGTGATTGATTTCTGGACCATACGATTTGAAGCAAAACACAGCTTTTTTAAAAAAGCTGTGCATGACTCTGGAAACTTTAAAAATGTAATGCTTACATTAGCCCAGCGACATCAGCTGACACTTGCTTACCACCTTGACATGCCAACTCTTTTCAAGCCAGATTTAGTGGTTGATCATGTTTCAGTTCTGTCCACTGAGTGCCTGGATCTTTCATTTAAGCTGGCAGTTAAGTCCAAATATTCCAATGTTACATCGATATCTGTTGCATCCAGTGCATGCATATATGGCACCAGGTACTCTGAGGGAATGTTTCTTTCTGTGGGATACACCAGTGGGCTTCCAGACTTTGGCAGACTTGTCAAAATATTGATTGTTATGAACAAACCTGCCTTTCTCATTGAACCGTATTCAGCATGGTACAGGGAGCATTTCAGATGCTTTGAACTAACTAAGTATACCACTTGTGAGTTGAGAGTTGTTGATCCAGATGAATTGAATGATTATCACCCCTTGTCCTCATATGCAGTGCTTGATAAGAAGCTGATGATTTCACCGAAGACATTCCTCCTTAACTAAATGCATTTACTCTTGCCTTTTCTTCTTAGAAACCTGCAACAAAATGATTCTTCGTGTGATTTTGTCCCCTGAGGATATTAGGAAAGTTTACATTGATCGGCCACAATCCATAGAATCTCTTCTGTCAACACTGAAAAGCAAGCTGAACATACAAAGTGATTTTACACTTCAGTATGAGGATCCTGAATTTGACCATGAGTTGTGCAACCTAACGACTATCACTGAACTTCCTCCTGAAAAGGCAACCCTTAAAGTTAATTGTAGAGCACCACCCTCTGACTCTAGCCAGTCAGATGTGACATTAGACACAGCGGTTATGTCATCATCGTCTGACTCGAGTATCAACAATGGAAATCCTGGATCAATAACAGCAAGTAGTCGCTCACAGCAATGGCCTGTTTCTTTTCCCATTCCAAGCTTTTCGTATGATGTAGAATTACGTTTGAAACGTGGAAATGAGCAATATGCTAAAGATGGCTCACTGCTCAGCCTATCCAAGGATGTTAAATCTGAGATTCTTGACAAACTTGCCACTGCAATCTATTCTTACAAGGCGTATCCATCCAATGAGGAGTTCGAGTCTGTTTCAAGGGCTCTCACAGAGACACATCCATGCCTTAAAGAACCGGGATCGGCCACAGGGTGGTATGGATGGAAAATAAGCCTTAAATTCAAAATGGGAAACTTCCGAAGTAAACTTCGTGATGCTGGATGTCCAGAGCTTACTGTTACTAGTGAAAAATGCCATGCTTCAGATAGAAAAAAATACAAAGTCAAGAAACCCCGAAGATCGGAGACCAATTTTCTACCGGACTTACCTGCTGGATCAAGTTATACTGCTTTGGAGACTGAAAGGAAAGATATACAGTGTGAGATGACAAAAAAAAATCCAGACTGGCATTTAATTGATGCAGCTATGGAGAAAACTTTCTGTGCCAGAAGAAAGGAGATTGTAGAAGATGAGCCCACAGTATCAGAAATAAGGAGGAGATGGCCTGCACTTTTCACTCAAAGACAAGTAAGTGTAGAAAGATGTAATATACCGTATTTTTCGGACTATAAGTCACACCTAAGTATAAGTCGCATCAGTCCAAAAATACGTCATGATGAGGAAAAAAACATATATAAGTCGCACTGGACTATAAGTCGCATTTATTTAGAACCAAGAACCAAGAGAAAACATTACCGACTACTGCTGCTCAGTGCTCCTGTCACCTATCAGATCGGCTGCATATTTACTACCTGCAGAATACGATTTTCTTTTTGGGGGCATTTTGTTTGCATTCAGTCTTTCTCAGTTGTCTTTAAGTTAATATTTCAGTTAACAGTTTTCAGTTGTTTTCAGTTAATATTTTCAGGGGTATGCTACAGGAGCACTGAGCAGCATAGAGTGCCCTCTCGCGGCTGTAGACGGTAATGTTTTCTCTTGGTTCATTTCTCTTGGTTCATGTCAAATTAATTTTGATAAATAAGTCACACTTGACTATAAGTCGCAGGACCAGCCAAACTAAGAAAAAAAGTGTGACTTATAGTCCGGAAAATACGGTAAGTCTCGGGTGTCACCAGAATGTGTCTGTGAAGTTTTAGTTCAAATGAGTTCCTGCTCCCCGCCTCTTGCCAGTAGAGGGCTGTCTGCTAGAACTCGCTATTCAATACACTGACATAAACAATACAGGAGAAGCTCACACAGCAAATATAACTCTCAAAATTGATCATTACAAACGGTTCGTGATGCAACATATCCAGATGTATGGCATATATTTTTTTTCATTTTACCGATTTTCTTGGACACATTCCCTTCAATAAAATTACACCACTGCAACCTTAGTGGCTCAGATGTGGAGAGTTAATGGAGACTAGGGATGTACGAGACTAGTCAATTAAACAATACTGCTGCTGTTAGTCGACTTAGAAAATATTAGTCGTTTACAAATTAATTTTTTTGCACTTTTTTCACATTTTGCTTTGTTTTTACAAAGACATTTAAATTACCGTCATGTTAATGTTACATCTTGAAATTAATGCTGTATTTTGAAAATATATCTGGAGCGGCAAATTTAATTTTACATTCGGTTTTTGCATGTTCAAACCAGGACTGGTTGCCGTGGTAGCGAACAACAATACCTTAACGTGCTGACTTGTGTCAGAGTCCCTATATATATATATATATATATATGTATATATAGGGTTTGAACTCATTAGTCCTTTGCTGCTGATTCAGTTGATCTTAATATATGTGTCTAAAATGGCTAACATTGCTTAAGTGAACGTTCAATATACAACAATGATAAATCAAGGCAAGCACATCGCATGCATGATATCTGACCTATTTTTAGCTGCATTCAGTATAGGATTTGACTGTTCATAGATTAAGTGTACTTGCAAATGGATCACATATACACTGTCTCCAGAGGTCAGACTAGTTGGTTGCAAAATTTCAGTTTAAAAGGTTACAAAATTAGTTGTTGCGCACATCCCTAATGGAGACTCTTATGTTTATTATTACAGGCATCAACAAATCAGTTATAATGTTTACATACTATAGCTGAGACATACCACAAGTTCACAGATGGTCGATCTTGAGTGCTGCTGTCATGCAGAGTTTAGCTCATGATCCAACTCACTTTCCTTTGCATAGCTGTAGTTATTCTTAAGATATTCAGGTGTGTTTGACTAGGGTTGGAGCTAAACTGTGCAGGACAGATGTACTCCAATACCGATGTCTGTCTATCCCTGCACTGCTCCAGTGACAATATAACAATGGCAGACTGCTAATAGGGTAGAGATTGTCACCAGTGGGTGGGGCTTTTCCCTACGATGACGTCAACATAGAGAGAAATCTGGAATCACTTGTTTTGAGAGACTGATTTATGGGGATTCTAAAAAAAAAAAAAAAGGGGTGGGTGGATTTTACCATTATAGGCTGGTTGTTTACACACTGTGGACACACATCTGTGTTTAAATGCCTTATTAAAGTGAATTTTGCATAATAGGTCCCCTTTAATGTTTAGTTTATGTGCGTGGGATTTTTTTAAAGTCTTTTTCTTTTTTCTTTTTTTGCTTCAACAGGTTGCTCTTGAATTCTGTAGGCTTGTCTCCATTGATTTAAAAAGAACATTCTTCGAAGGGCTTGACAAGCATCTACCCAGGCTCCTGCAATTATACACCAAGCGAAGCAATGAAGTTCCAGAACTTCTGAATGTGTTGAAGTGTCTGGATGAACAGGCAAGTCAAATTTAATTTATACAGCAAAACTAATTTGTTATTAGCTTTCAAAGAAATTTGCATCAGGAAAATTCTATTATTTGCTATTGTTGCACAAAATCCCACTGGTAAAAACGATTTGAGGTCTCATTTTGTTAGTAGGACCCTATGATTTCTGTGATGCGCAAAACACAGATGGAATCATCTATTAATTTTTTTTTTTTTACTGTATTGCATGGAATGTCACAGAATTCGTCAATATTTGGATAAATGAATCAAAAGTAGGTCAGTCACTTAAATCAAAACCACAAAATGACTCTTTAAATATGAATCCTGCATGTTCTGTGTGAATGAATGGCACAGATATGCAGTTTTGTTTACTACACATACTGAAGTACGTGTGACACTTGCAGTGTTTTTTCAGCCTCTGCCGTCTCACATTAGAGGCTTTCCTAGAACTATTGGCGGAAGTTCCCGGATTTTGGTGGTTTTGCACCGTGGGATCTAGGAACGATTTTAATTCTAGGAACTCCTTTTGGGGGAACTAATTTAGCTCCTACTTCAGAGTAGGGTCTAACCCAGCATAGGGATGCAGTGATTAACCAGTTTTACGATTAACCGCGGTTTAAAACATCATGGTTAATTAATCATAAAGGATCGGCTAAACACCTTAAACAAAACAAATACAAAGTTACACCAGTGGTACACCAGCTTAAAGTGCTGTGCTTATCAGAGACTAGGAGACCACCCTGGTGGCTTCTAGAACTACCCGGTGCGAAATCCCTTTATATGAGGACAATTAACACATGAACTTCATCTCCAGAGCTGCTGTCAGAGTCACTTTAGCATTTTACCTTTTCTTTTGAGAAAATTAGCGTCATATCATATTCACACAGAAACTTCAAGGTATTCACGAAAACCCATCCAAACAAGTTTGTTTTAACTTATGACAGAAATATATGACTCTATATAAATTTTGAACAGTATAAGTTTTTAACAGTATATATATATATTATATAGCTTTACATACATTAACAGTTTTTATGGAATGCATTTTCTGTCAAATTTAAATAAATCAATTAAATTATAATATTTTTGATTATCATATATCATTATCATATTTTTGATTATACAACTAAAATGGAATTTGAGCTGCTCAATAAACCCCACTTTGTCTAACTGTGTAAACACTAAATAATGCTGCAAGCTTCAAGGTACTTCTGTGGCACTATTAATTGCTTATTTAAATAACTTAGTTGTTCACAGCAAGTCACAGTTCTCATGCAATATGATGAAGAATGATTTTTCCGAAGATGATTACGGATGGGTATCCTTTAAGTTTTAATGGTATTACTATTAGTAATTATCGATCCAGTACTTTTAACAGTAGACTTTAATTCTTTTTGTTCTATTAAAAAGAAAAAAAATTAACATTGACTTATAATCTGTAATGTAAAATAAATGGTTAATAAAGGAAAACAAACCGCAATGCTTGAACAAAACAAATTCATATAAAACATCTATTTGTTGAATGCACCAGTGTGCAGCCATTTTATATATATATATATATATGTATATATATATATATAAAAATATACAGTACAGGTCAAAAGTTTGGAAACATTGCTATTTTTAATATTTTTTAAAGAAGTTTCTTCTGCTCATCAAGCCTGCATTTATTTGATCTAAAATACAGAAAAAAAATGTAATATTGTGATATATTATTACAATTTAAAATAATTGATTTTCAATTATTATACTTTAAACTATCATTTATTTCTGTGATGCAAAGCTAAATTTTTAGGATCATTATCACATGATCCTTTAGAAATCATTCTAATATGATGATTCATTATCAAAGTTGGAAACAGTTCTGCTGCTTAATATTTCTTCATAACGTGATACTTTTTTAGGATACTCTGAATAAAAAGTAAAAAAAAAAAAAAAAGAAGCTATGTTTTTAAAATATAAATATTTTGTAACAACAATATACACTACTGGTTAGTAATTTGGGGTCAGTAATTTTTTTTATTTTATTTTTTAATAAAATCAATACTTTTATTCAGCAAGGATGTGTTAAATTGATAAAAAGTGATAGTAAAGAAGATATATATATATATTTTTTTTTTTTTTAAATAAATGCAGTTCTTTTTAACCTTTTATTCATCAAATATATTAGACAGCAGAACTGTTTCCAACACTCATAATAAATCAGAATATTAGAATGATTTCTAAATGATCATGTGATAGACTGGATGTTACATGTGACACTGAAGACTGGAGTAATGATGCTGAAAATTCAGCTTTGCATCACAGGAATAAATTATTTTTTAAAAGTATATTCAAATAGAAAACTTATTTTAAGTTGTAATAATATTTCACAATATTACTGTTTTTTCTGTATTTTTGATCAAATAAATGCAGGCTTGATGAGCAGAAGAGACTTCTTTCAAAAACATTAAAAATAGTAATGTTTCCAAACTTTTGACCTGTACTGTATATACAAACAAAACACTTCCGTCAAGTGAACACATTTTTTTGGCAGAGTTGTAACCAGAAGAAGAGGGGAGCAGTTATTTTGGGCCTTCCATACTACATGAGGGAGAAACCAGAAAACGTCTTCAAAGTTTGTGAGGTAAACATTTTAGTACTTTTTTCCATTAACACTGGAATAAGGATGCACCAATATCACTTTAGTATGATAGTGATGCTTTTATTTGGTACTTTTTATATTTTGGTGATACCGATTATAGATACCTGTATTTTCATTGAAACCATAAGAATATGAATCATTATTTGGCTTTCCTTCAGTTATGTTATGCTTAATTATGCCTTTTAAAATGTATTGTATTGCTATATCCAGGGTTCCCGCGGGGTCTTAAAAAGTCTTAAAAAGTCTAAAATTCTGAACTTTAAATTTAAGGCCTTAAAAAGTCTTAAAAACGGCCAGATTTTCATCCGAGGTCTTAAATTTCATTAAGTCAGGTATACATTTTTTTTAACCCATTTCCAGAAATGCTACCTGCTGAAAGTTATTACAAAGTAGCAAAAAAGTAGCGAGTCGTAGTTCTTTCTGGGGTATATTGGTGTTGGTATACGCGTTGATAAAACTACAAATCCCGTGATAAATGCAATAACTTACCTGCCCGCGAGATACGTCTGCGTCTCCTCAGAGTTTGTAAAAGTTCGGCTACGTGTGGAAAATGGGAAAGTGTACTTTGAACGAGACATGGCTAGATCACAGCGATTTCTGCTGTTGGTTACAAGTGGTGTGTAGTGTAGGCCTATAGGCGACCGTTATTTTATGGTTTCCATGGTGACGCGTCATTCTTTTCACGTGACACACCGCAGCAGCAACAGCGCTGAATGAATGATGATCTGCTTTTATGTCATTTTCCCTTTTTTATTCAGAATACTCACAAATGTGTTAGCTATGGCATGAAATATCTGATATTCCGATTGTCAAATACATGCAAGTGGAAGTGTATTGTTGTTTAAACACCTTTATAACGATCGCGTTAGTTGAGCTGTATGCGCGATATAATTTTATGACACAAAATTTTGAAATGTAGGCTTAAATCAAACACATTTTAATTCAGATTCTGTATTTATATATATATATATATATATATATATATATATATATATATATATATATATGTGACCCGTCACGGAAACCAGGGACACAAGTCGGCAGCACAACTCTCGAGCAAAATGAGAAAGAAGCATTTTTTTTCAAAATTGGTGATTTTCGTTTTTTTGCAGAATCTGTTAGTTGAGATCATGAAGAAGCCTTTCCGTGTTTGAGATAGCAGTATTGGTATATTTAAAAGCGTACATTTTGAGGTTGAAATCGGCTTGTTTTTCGGAGACTCTAGCACGCAGTAGGGGCGTGTCATTGTCTGTGTGTATTTCCATACTGGGAAGCGTGGCTACTTACTATGCAGCGCTCTGGCCGGCTCTAGCTGATATCAAAATTCAATGAATGTTTTGAAGTACTTCTTCGACAAGCCGGATGCTTATGAACAAGCGCTCACTGATTCTGAAGACGATCTGAGCGACGATGAAAGCGGCATAATAAGACATTACCTCTCTGGAGTCGGGTAACGCGCCGGCGCATTTTGCAGGATTTTTTTCACATTGCAGCAAAACAGACTTAAAATACTCCGTCATTTTTTGTCATAGAGACATAAGTAATATATCAATTGAAACTATAGAATGTCTTCTTTTATTTGTGTACACTCAGAGTAAAAACAAAATGTTGTGCTTTTTGAAAAATAAAGAAAACTAACATTATGCGTGATCTCTCGTCTCCCTCTGAACGAAGTCCAATCTGATAGTTCTCAGAAAATGAACTGTAACTTAGTGAATACTAATCATAAAAAAATTATACTTAGCCTATGTCTGAAAAAACGTTGAAATGTCAAGAGTTAAAATGTGTAAGTCAAATCGAAAACAAACCTTCTGTGTTTATGTAATCTGTATGAAAAGAGAGCCATGTCAGAAGTCCGTGATTCAGCTCATTATCTGCTAATGCGGCCACGCCCACGGAGCCAGCGCTA
This sequence comes from Megalobrama amblycephala, assembly GCF_018812025.1. Lineage (NCBI taxonomy): Eukaryota > Metazoa > Chordata > Actinopteri > Cypriniformes > Xenocyprididae > Megalobrama > Megalobrama amblycephala. The sequence goes on along the minus strand of NC_063060.1, from coordinate 16,134,903 downwards.
TTCAGACGCAAATTCTGAGTCAATGCATGCATTCATCGTCTCAATCGTGTATTTATTGACTTGAAAAGTGTTTTGAATAGCCATAGTTAGCGATCTCTGGCCTCTCTGTTAGTCCAGTTATTTCCTGGATTGCCTATTCTTCTTTAACAGGCTTCTCAGGTGAGAACATTTCATTTCATGATTATAGTGACCAAAATGATCACAGTTATCACAGAATCCTGTTCAAAAAGTCAATTCACCAAGTTTTATGTGGAAAACCAGCAAATAAAAAATAAAATTAGCATCAATATGTACTTTTTCTTTACATAAACATTAAAATAATAACATTAAAAATGATGGGCAGATTTTAAAGGAGTGTCTTGCAACATGTTATCTACAATGCACAAGTTCAAATAGAGTTTTGACAAAAAAGTCACATATTTCAGCCTCTAAATCATTTTTATAAAAGTCAAAAAAGATAAATTACTGACATTTACAATGCACATTAACCTTTATTATTAATAGTATGCGGTCCATGCAGCTTTACAGGGGGTATGGCTTATCTAAATGAGATGTAAATGAGCCCTATTGTCACTCCCAGCAGGTGAGAACAGGCGAGAACTGCAACTTTAGAGGCGTTTTTCTCCCTATAGAGCTTTCTTGATTGCCTACCTTCAAATGGCCACAACTTCTCCAAATATTATCAGATTTCCATGTGTCACACATCGTTGGAAAGCTTGGAGACTGCACTTTCAGAATCTGTGAATAACTCAAAATGCCCCAAAACCGACTTGTGTCCCTACTTTCCGTGACTGGTCACATATATCAGGGTACCCGCGGGGTCTTAAAAGCATTGAAAAAGTCTTAAATTTGATAATCTAAAATTAAGGCCTTAATAGCCTTGAATTTGGTATACAAAGTCTTGGATTTCGTTACAAAGGTCTTATTTTTATTTTTTTTATTTTTTAACTTTTCCTAGGATTAAGTTCATACCGTAACAAAATGAACTGTTACTAGTGTAGGCTAATTAAAAATTCACGCAGCGTAATGTTGAGTGCACCTCGCGCTCCACGTCATAGCAGTAAGCGCGAAAGCTCGCGCACCCGTTACTATGGTTACTAGGCAAGTGAGGTAAATTACTAGAGATGAGCCGGATACTCGGCTGAAACGAGTATCCGGTACGGATAAAGCACTTCTGCCGAGTACGAGTATTATACGAGTAATACGAGTCAATATCTGTGCTCGGATTGAATGAAAATCATCATTGGGTAGCTGATTGTGTCAGCGTTCTGTGATAGTCTAGTCCAGTGGTCTCAAACTGCCGGCCCGCGGGCCATTTACGGCCCGCAACTGATTTCAAAAATAAAACATAATCCGGCCCGCTAAATTATTATTATTATTATAATTATTATTCTCTAGTACGCGTCACATACGCGGCCGCGCCGGCATTCTCCTTCTTTTCAATGCGCTTTCGCTCCCGTGGCGTCTGTCGTTGCTATGCAACCATGAGCCGCGCTCTCAACCGCGTCGCTTCTATTATGAGCGCGCTTGCCTAAATTACAGTAAAAGCACTCGACTTTAAGTCACGAGCGTCGTTTTAAATCACCGAAACGCGTCCGATGCTACCATGTCAAGAAACAGAAGAGTGTACAAATGTATTTAAGGGTTGTATTTGTTCTGTACAGTGTTGTTCAGTGCAAGATTTTAATTTTATTTAAGCTAGCATGAAGTAAAGGAAAACAGCCTACTTCCACTAAATGTTAAAAACTAATAACAATGAGAGATTTTTATTTTTTGGCAAAAGTTGATATATATAGCTTCAGTTTTTTTGTTTATTTCTGACCCCTTCATGGCATCTATGAGTGTTGCTGGTTTTGTTCCTAAATTACTAATTTTTTTTATTCCATGCACCTTGTTGGATGTGAGAAGTTGCACCAGACTATTGCAATTAATAGTATTATATTAGTAGTATTATATTAGTATATTAGTAGTATTACATCAATTACATTAGTAGTATTACATCAATTACATCATAGTATTAGCCTATATAATTATATTACACTCTGTAACAATGAGAGAGACACTGCTGTTTACATTTAGTAGGCCTATGGTAAATAAAATATTTATAGTAGGTATAAAAATATATGCCGAATTAATTATTTTCTAGGGTTCAAAATTTATACAGATTTGACATTTTCCCCTCATACTTCTGTCAGAATGGGTACGAAGTTGGCATTGAATTTCATTTAAAATGGTATTAAAAAGGTCTTAAAAAGCCTTGAATTTCATTTGGAGGATCCTGGGGGTACCCTGATATATATATATATATCAGTGGCGATTTCTTTAAGACTGCAAGGGAAGCTCGGCTTCCCTTATAATGTCACAAAATTAATGGTCAAATATGTACTATTGTATTAACATTTTATTGACTAAAAATGCGTTAGAAAACGTTCATCTCAAAGACGAGTTCGTTCAGAATCAGTTACATATAGCAGGTCGGCTGACTCGATTCCTTCTCATACATTCCCGCAGCGTCACAGTGCATTTCCCTACTGAAGCCCAGCGTCCATTGACTTCAATGGGGCTGCTTTGAACGTTTTTTTTCAGCGCTTCGAAACTAGACGGTCATTGGATAAACGCTGCGATTATGTCCCGCCCACGGACGCTCAGCGTCTCTGGGGGTGAATGGGGAGTGGGCTGGCCCGGACTCCGACAGGGTACCCGCGGGGTCTTAAAAGCATTGAAAAAGTCTTAAATTTGATAATCTAAAATTAAGGCCTTAATAGCCTTGAATTTGGTATACAAAGTCTTGGATTTCGTTACAAAGGTCTTATTTTTATTTTTTTTATTTTTTAACTTTTCCTAGGATTAAGTTCATACCGTAACAAAATGAACTGTTACTAGTGTAGGCTAATTAAAAATTCATGCAGCGTAATGTTGAGTGCACCTCGCGCTCCACGTCATAGCAGTAAGCGCGAAAGCTCGCGCACCCGTTACTATGGTTACTAGGCAAGTGAGGTAAATTACTAGAGATGAGCCGGATACTCGGCTGAAACGAGTATCCGGTACGGATAAAGCACTTCTGCCGAGTACGAGTATTATACGAGTAATACGAGTCAATATCTGTGCTCGGATTGAATGAAAATCATCATTGGGTAGCTGATTGTGTCAGCGTTCTGTGATAGTCTAGTCCAGTGGTCTCAAACTGCCGGCCCGTGGGCCATTTACGGCCCGCAACTGATCTCAAAAATAAAACATAATCCGGCCCGCTAAATTCTTATTATTATTATTATTATTATTATTCTCTAGTACGCGTCACATACGCGGCCGCGCCGGCATTCTCCTTCTTTTCAATGCGCTTTCGCTCCCGTGGCGTCTGTCGTTGCTATGCAACCATGAGCCGCGCTCTCAACCGCGTCGCTTCTATTATGAGCGCGCTTGCCTAAATTACAGTAAAAGCACTCGACTTTAAGTCACGAGCGTCGTTTTAAATCACCGAAACGCGTCCGATGCTACCATGTCAAGAAACAGAAGAGTGTACAAATGTATTCAAGGGTTGTATTTGTTCTGTACAGTGTTGTTCAGTGCAAGATTTTAATTTTATTTAAGCTAGCATGAAGTAAAGGAAAACAGCCTACTTCCACTAAATGTTAAAAACTAATAACAATGAGAGATTTTTATTTTTTGGCAAAATAAAGTTGATATATATAGCTTCAGTTTTTTGTTTATTTCTGACCCCTCCATGGCATCTATGAGTGTTGCTGGTTTTGTTCCTAAATTACTAATTTTTTTTATTCCATGCACCTTGTTGGATGTGAGAAGTTGCACCAGACTATTGCAATTAATAGTATTATATTAGTAGTATTATATTAGTATATTAGTAGTATTACATCAATTACATCATAGTATTAGCCTATATAATTATATTACACTTTGTAACAATGAGAGAGACACTGCTGTTTACATTTAGTAGGCCTATGGTAAATAAAATATTTATAGTAGGTATAAAAATATATGCCGAATTAATTATTTTCTAGGGTTCAAAATTTATACAGATTTGACATTTTCCCCTCATACTTCTGTCAGAATGGGTACGAAGTTGGCATTGAATTTCATTTAAAATGGTATTAAAAAGGTCTTAAAAAGCCTTGAATTTCATTTGGAGGATCCTGGGGGTACCCTGTCCGAGCTTCTGCGTGATGATTGGAGGGTCTGTCGAAAGACTGCATCTCCTTTTGACTGACAGCGATTCTGTACTATAAGGAATCACTGAAGCTATTCGCGCTCAGTCCCATCGCGGATTTCTCAAGTTCAGTCGAAATAAAAACTGCTGCAACCTATTTCTTTGATATTTGCTTGGCGAAATTGCTTGATTTTCATCATACATTTCACACAATTATACACCACATTCCTTGTTTCAGTTTTACAGAGTTTAATATTTTTTTTTTAGATCGTTCATTCATTCATTCCTTCATTCCTTCATTCATTCATTAAGCAGCCTAGCTCTGCTGGCCATTGAGAGGACACTGGTCAAGTCACTTGAAAAGACTCCTAGTTGGTACGACAGGGTCACAGACCATTTTCTTGAAAAGGAACGTAGGGCAGAATTTACTTTTAAATAAATAGACAATTTTATGATGTAGGCCGAAAATGAGCTTCCCCTCTCTGACAGACCAGTAGCCGCCACTGATATATATATATAAACGGAAAACAAAAACAACGAAAAAACAGCTGGCTGACCCCTAGAGGGGTGGGCGGCTGCAATGACTGAATTCATTGAAATACAATTATTTTTTCAGAATTTCTTTGATTTGAATATTTTTTGGTAATGCGTCGTGTAGGTCTTAAATTTCAATCTTTATGGTCTTAAAATGTCTTAAAAAGGTCTTAAATTTGACTTACTGAAACCTGCATGAACCCTGTATATCATATTTTATCTTTCAAGTAGAGGTGGTCGCGTGATATAGCAAAAATATCACAGCACGATTATTTTCAGGAATATCACGATTATTTTTCATGTTGGTTTTACTATTTTTCATGTGACTGATCAGTACATCCAAACTCATTTCACAATATTAAAAACGCAAAATGCAGAATCGAATCATTAATTGTGAATCATCAGTTTTAATTGTGTATTGTGTTGAATTTTTCTGAATTTGCAAAAATTACTATTGAATCAAATCATTTCGCTGTAAATGAAGATAAAAAAAGTACCAAGCAAACTGGATCTCATTCAACAAGTATGTGTACAAATGAATTTGCATATGAAATCTGCATACTAACATTTTCACAAACAAATAATCCTTTATCAATAACTTCTATTCTAAAACTTAGGGGCTGTTTACACGAAAACTGAAGTGAGCACTGAACACGAAGTTTCAAAGCACAAGGTTTCGAAAATGATACTGTTACCTTCTTCATGTAAACAACAAAAACATGAATCTGAAAACGGTAACATAATGCGCGTATGTGTAGGTGTTTTTTGATGAAGTGACATCGCCAACTACTGACGTTTTCGCAGATCCGTGTGAACAGGGATAATTTTGACAATAGCCGCTTTTCCACTGTCGGGCCAGTGCGAGCCAGGGCTTAAAATGGGCCGGGCGGGGCTAATAGCCTCGGGCCTGTAGCACGAGGCCAGAATAGTGCAGCGTTTCCAGTCAGGCCTGAAGCTCCGCTGCTCGTCACTAAAACCCGCCCTTTACACGCCTCTCAGGAACAACGTCATGCAACCCCATCGTTTCACCAACAAAGAGAAGTTATTAGAAAACTAAGAAATAAGTCACTGGAACTAGCGCGCTCACAAAACGAACACGATAACAGCGGCCTTATGTTTGCATGCTTTGTTAAATATTCAAATTCAAAAGCATCGATGTTTTACTATAGAATAAATGATACATTGATCATAATGAATCAATTTATCAGGACTCAAAATTAATCACACAGAAATAAATGTATTTCTATTTTATTTATTTATTTTAAACGCTTATGAAAATAGCCTGCTTATTCAGTCGAGACTGTTACTGTTTATTTGTAGCCACAGTAGCCTATATACGTCACATTTAGATTGAAGGATAACTCTATTTTTATAAAAGCTCCCGAACAAAAAACATACGTGGAGCTAAACTCTCGAGACGAGACTTATGACAGATAATATAAGTAAATAAATACACAATTGTGATGCGAATAAGAAGCTGATGTCTGATTTCTTCAAGTGGTTGCATTTACCATGTTTACTATGGTAATGTTAATGTCTAGCGTGCACAGTCTTTCGCATCGCTTATAAATATTTCTGCCTTGTTTTAGTGATTATAATTCACATCGGATCAAATTATTTCAAACACATGCTTCTGACTGAAAGTGAGTTGAGTTCAACTTATTAAAAAAAGTTTTTAATGCTGGTGTTATAGCTGTTAGCTTTCTGAAATGATCCACAGTGCAGACGCTATCTATTTTTATAAAAGCTCCTGAACAAAAATCATTATTATATTTTGATGACATGCTACGCGGAGCTAAACTCTCGAGACGAGACTTACGACAGATAAAATATGTTACTAAATTAATACACAATTGTGATAGAGAATAAGAAGCTGATGTCTGATTTCTTCAAAAGGTCACATTTACCATGTTTATTATGGTAACGTTAATGTTTAGCGTGCATAACTTTTACATCGCTTATAAATATTTCTGCCTTTTATGGTGATTATAATCCACATCGGATCGCGTTATTTCAAACACTCGCTGCTGACTGAAAGTGAGTTTTGAGCTCAGCTTATTTTTAAAAGTTTTTAATGTTGATGTACACAACGTTATAGCTGTTATCTTTCTGAAATGAACGGCGCTGACGCTCTGCAGACGCGGAGAAACTCAGCCTTTGATCATAACCACTCCTCTAGCCTCAGCTGGCCCGCTTTGGCCCAAGGTTTTCGTCGGGCCAAAAAACCCTGGCCGTTGGCCCCGAGGAAGCCCCGGCGAGGCATGATCAAGCCCCAGAAGTGACAGTGGAAACGCGACTGGCCCTGGCACGCACTAGCACGCCCGCTTTAAGCCCGACAGTGGAAACGCGGCTAATGTTGTTGTCTGTTTTTAGTACATCATTGTCATGTAAACATACCCTTATTCTGAATTTTAAAACACAGCTGATTGTGCATAGTGCACACCTCCTTTTGACATTTTTCTGTGATTTTTATTTGATAAAAAGTAGAAGAATATTCATCAGATTACTTGAATAGCTCTATTTGGAAAATCATTCTAGAAAAATTTGATTTGCATAGACAAACATTTTATTGGCATAGACAGTAAAAAAAATACACGATCAAAATGTAAACTGGCGTAAAATGTATGTTTAATGTGGTAATGAAAGTTCTAGTCTACTGCTAAATCTTTAATCTCTCTCTCTCTCTTTTTTTTCAGCCAACTGACAATGAGGTCGATGTTGTTCAGAGTGTTAAGGTGGGCATCTTGTCAGTGAGCGAGGACACCAGACAGGATTGTGCCTTCCCAGACGACGTCGTGAATATGGCTGTGATACTGGAGGGGGAGATTGTCATTGTGGATCTCCAAGACATTCCCAATGCCTTTGTCACATTGTTTGGACTGCTTTACGCTTTAAACATTAGCTATCCCAAAGAGCTGCGATACACCTTTGAGGTGATCCAGCGGATCTTCATGAACATTGATGGGGAAAGCTGCTCCGCTAAAGTTCATGGACTGAAAAACAAACTAATGCGGTGAAGTGCCTGCAACCATTGCTATTTCCTTTTTTTTTCCAAGAGTAATGTTCAATTTAATTGATGAATTTGTTAAAGCATCAGCTTAGTTGAGATTAAGGTGGTATGAAACCAATTCATACGTCTTTTAATGTGTTAATGCTTTTCAGAGTTTCTTTTTGAAAGGAATGTTGTGAACAGGATGTTTCTATATTGTATGTTGTGGGAGTGGCATTTTAAAGTGTTTAGTTTAATTGATGAATTTGTTGAAGCTTGAGAGCATAAAAAATGTATAACCTAGTTTATATTAAAATGGCATTTAAGCCAATTCATAAGTCTATAATGTGTTTAACAATGTTTTAACATTTTCTTTTGGAACAAAGGATATTTCTATATTAAATGCTGTGGGGTGATCTTGTTTAATGTTATGTAACAGATTAATCCACAAGACTTGCATTGAGACAGGTGTAAAACACCTTTCAATTAGTTTGTTTTTCTGGTGTTTTTAGGAGTTAATTGCAATAAACTTTGTACTGAAAATTGTATTAGTGATCGTTAATTTGCCATACATTTTTGTTTAAATCAAATGTAGCTTACAAATTAATGTTCAAGTAGTAATTCATTATTTGGTTCTGCTGCAGGTTTTAAAGTTTCAAAACACCACTTTAGTTGGCTGAACTTATTGGATGTAGTTTAGATAACTTTAGTTGGCTGAACTTATTGGATGTAGTTTAGATAACTTAACTTTACTTGGCTGAACTTATTGGATGTAGTTTAGATAACTTTAACTTTAGTTGGCTGAACTTAAGTTCGAAGTTTAATTAACTAAATTAAATCAGTTCATGTGTTTATTGTGTGAATTGTGTTGTGGACTCCTATTTTGAAATCTGAACTGTTGAACTGTTGTGTAATGGTGTGTGTGAGGATGGAAGTGAAGAGTAAACAAGATGGATGAAGTTCGCTACTCCTGTCTCATGTGCTTCATTGTTTTATAACTCCTGACAGATACCACACTATCTGTATTTTACACTAAGCAATAAGCTTAGTTGTTGTTACGATACTGAAGATCCAAAGATGAAGATGAGTCTTAAATACTTAACTTAAATACACAGTGCTATTGAGCTAAATGACAAGCAGTTGTGAGGATTAATCTGTGTTCATAGAAATTAATGAAAAACAAAACTAAAAATCCATGAAAATGAAACTAACTAAACAGAATCGTAATATTACACCCCCTTCTGGAAGACGCAACTTTGCGTCGTAACTGAAGAGATGATGCAGGAATGTAAAAGGAGTGGGCGAAGGGCTGTTAAAAGGGCAGGCAGACTAGGGAGGATGACCAGTAAATGTTTCTCTTTGTTAGGTTTGGTTAGTGGTGTCTAAAATGCATCTTTACACACAACTGCCAGCCTGCATGGTGAGGTTCTCAAGACTCCAGAGACACCAGCAGCTTCAAATACCTGTTTGCTGCTCAACACTGGCTTTTTTTATAGCTGCCCTTTTAATACAATACATTTTTTGACAGGAACTTTCCTCAATAAGCCTTTATCTGACCGAGTTCTGCTGTGCTCTAAATCACTCACAAATCTTATGATAATTCGATAATCTCCATTCAGTTTCACACAATATTAGTTGTTTTCGTGCCTTTTGCACAACATTGCACCATTTCATGCTTTTCATCTTCAGAAAGATCTTTCTTCCTCCCCATATTGCATGAGAACTGTGACTTGCTTAATAATGTGGAACAACCTCTAAGTAGGGTTTCCATAGACCTGGCAAATTATTTTGTCTGAGATTGATACCAGTTATCTAAAAAGACATGGATAAATAAACAAACAAACATTTTCTTAGAAAAACTAAAATCTGAATGTTTATTGTACTGAAATCTTACTGATATGTCAATTGCATAATAATTTGGAACGCAGTGTAATACACCCGGCGCAATGCGACGCAAGGCGCAGCGCAAGTGTGTTTGCTAGTTTGCGTCCGGCGCCGTTCGCGTTTTCCCATTCAGCGCCACGTCCTTAAATTAGTAAATGCATTTGCGCCAGTTAGTGCGCCCATGGGCGTGCTGGTCTAAAAAAGAGGTGTGTTCAGGCGCATTGCTATTTTAAGGAGCTGAAAATAGACTGCGCCATAGATCAACTCAAACCTGGTCTAAAGTCTAAAGTCAATGGCGCAATATTTTTTTGTTAGAGCGCGTTGGTAGAAACTGCGCCTCTGGGCGTGTCCACAGTGTGCGTTGACTTTGCTGACATGCCAAATATTAAAAACAAAAGGATTACAGTGTAAAAGAATATTATTGTGTAGGCTACATAAATATAAAAATGTAATGATGAATAGTCATTGCGTGTATTAGAATTAGGCTACCTATTTTCAATTCAGCCTATTACTACTTATAATGATGAACGAAATTGGCTAATTATTTGAACAATCGTGCCAATACACACACATATATATTAACTGACTCATCGCGCGGAGCTATTTGAAAGCCTGCATCCAACGCAGAGGACTGAAAGATTGACTGGCCACTTAACAGGTAATTTCAGCAAAACATCTGATGCCAGAAGACGAGGACACAATCACTGCTAATTCATCCCACGCCTTCTTCACCTCGGGAAGCTTTGGTGGATTCCTGCTTGTCCCGTAGATGATCTGCTGGCGCGCTTAAACTTCGCACACGAGCAGATCGGTTTCTTTGCTTGAAAAGCGTTCAGCTTTTCTGCCAACAAATTCCGCCATGTAAATAGCAATCCGCCATGGCGCGAGCGCATCTCGCTCTTAAAGGGAATGGGAGATGACACTCTGATTGGTTTATTGAACATTACGCCCATTACTCATTAAGAGAATAGGGACAACCCATTTCAAAAATGCGCCCCGGCGCACGGACCTTTTTTCCGTCGTTAAAATAGCAAATGTGGATTTGGACACGCCCTGAGTGCACCTGCGCCGTGTGCTTTACACTTTGCGTTTAGATAGTTAAAATAGGGCCCCCAGAGTGCAATTTGGACGACAGCATGATGGTGGGAGCAGCCATGGTGTAAAGGTGACCGCTGACATTCTGGGTGATGACCAAGGATGGAGACAATGTCAGAGGATCCCAGGGCACAAATGGAGAGCTGATGGGCTTGAATGACACCGTTGGCTCTGGAGTCCAAGGCGAGGATGTGGTGACGAATGCTCGAGGTGGAGCCTAAGTGCATGAGGACTGATGCCTGGCTCACACTACAGGAGTTTTAAAATCCTATCCGATTGTAAAATCTGGTTGCAGCACACACTTCAGGAGAATCTTTGCAGATTTTCTTCCCTCAAATCTTAAACATGCTCACACTACAAGATTTGAAATTCGCGGAGCATCACACACTACAAAATGTTATTAAGATTATCTGCCAGAGGAAGCGCGTCACGTGATCTACGCAGCAGATCAAAAGCGGATGTAAACAAAATGGATACTGAAACATGAAAAAAATGGTTGAGGAGACGGGCTCAACGTGGATTGTCAGTTCTTCAGCGAGAAATGGAGGTAAAATTGACCTTTTATTACTATCGTAGTGTGCTAGAATGTTTACCGTTATAATATTGCCTGACTAGTTCAAAAGCGATAGCGTCAACTTTTACATTGTAGATTCCTTGATCTTGGTTTCGCGGTCGCCATTTTGAAATGTCTGTCACTTCCGTCACGTCGTATACTTGTTTCCTATTGGCTATTGTGACAGTACTGATGTTATTACAATCTTGCTCATCCCGATAAATATCAAACATGTTTGATATGATCGGGGTGAGCCCGATTTGTGTGAGATCAGATCGGGAGGTGCAAGATTTTATCTGTGAACGTCTCACATTACCAGATAATCTGCGCCGAACATCGGAACCGATCGAGGTCGTAGACAAGATTTTTTCGGGAGGGGAAAATCAGGCATAAATCGGCCTAAAACTCCTGTAGTGTGAGCCAGGCATTAGGCAGAGCTGGTGTGGTCAAGGACCAAGGCGGATCCAGAGGGATGGTGGAGCCCGCTTGGGCCGTAGGGGTGGAGAGATGCAGTGCCGCAGATGGCTTGTAAGTCCTCGGTGCAGGCAGGGTGACGGCAGATCATGTTAGAGCCGGAGGGACGAGGGAGCCTGGTGAAGCCACAAGGCTGAGGGTCTCTTGTGGAGCTAAGAGTAAGTGGAGCCAAGCCAGCGCTGATAGGTTGATGGGTCGAGGGTGTGCGAAGGGATCAGAGGCCGGAGACGGAGACGAGGGATTCTCCTGCTTAGGCACAGCTGGAGAGTGCACGACCTGAGGCTTGACCACATGGCAAGGCATTACAGGGGAAGGTGAAGAGCTGCAGGCATACAGCTGAGGTGGGGCTGGAGGACTGGCTGAGCTCTGTGGTGAAGGTAAGAGAGGAAACCTGGATGGATTCAGTGATGGTAATTTTAAATTCCATATATTTCAATTTAACAGTTTTGGGTCTGGCTGTAGTCTGGATCGGGGGTAGATGCCCTCCAGACACCGGATGATGGCTTCCCTCCAGTCAAGTCTGTGGGTGTCTGGGAGGTCTACTGGATGATGGTAGTTGGCCCCATCAATAACAGGGATTTGAGGGTCTCATCATCGAAAGGAGTGCTGACAGTGAGGTGGCAAAACTCTGTTGTGTAATCCAGTTAATTGCAGCCCCTCTGGGCCTCAACAGCAAACTTAGCTGCATAGTCCATTTTAATGTCAGTTGTTCTGTTACACTACTGAAGATCCAAAGATGAATATGAGTCAGCAGGTTCTAAAACGAATGTGTGCACGTAACACAAACGACGACTGACAACTGAAGAGTGAACAAGGAGGAACTTAAATACACAGTGATATTGAACTAAATGACAAGCAGCTGTGAGGACTAATCTGTGTCTATAGAAACTAATGATTGGTGGGAAACAAAGACGAAGGAGAACATGGCTGCGTCCGAAAACTGGAAAATGCTGCCTTCTGAGGACACATTTCAAGGTAGTAAGGCATCAAGGCACGTCCGAATCCAATGTTAGCTTAACTTCCTGTCTCATGAGATACCTTCCTCAGATCGATTTTTGAAGGAAGCATAGATGTATCCTTAGCTGCCTTTGATATCCCACAATCCTGTGCTTTCCATTCTGTGACAGTTGAGCTAGAAAAATAAAGATGGCGTCCAAAAGTTGCGTTTGCTGCTCAGTTTGTGCATAAATGTACGATTTTGACCAACATATTTCAGTTTTGATATCAATTCTATCGAGAAATTACTACTGTAGTAATTAAATCTTTGTTTAGTTCTCACCAAAGCTCGCACTATATTGCTGTAGATCATTAAACTGTTACACTGCCTCAGAAGTCTGCCCGAAATCAATTTCGTGAGGTGCCTTCATGCACAAACACTGCCGTACAAGTCATTCTCTTATAAGACAGCGAGGCAGCAAGACAGCTACCTAGGTTTTCGGACGCAGCCCATGTGACTGAGAAAAACAAAACTAAAAGTCCATGAAAATGAAACTAACTAAACAGAATCATGACAGTTTTGACCCAATGAAAATCTTTAGTCTCAACTAGTTGCCATTACTACATGTAGGGTTTCTCCAGAAATGTGTTGCCTACTAGTTGCCAGAAATGTGTTGCCAAAAGGATGGCCAAATACATGTATCTTTGCTTACGACAAGGCTTGAGGAGTGACTTGTCAGATAAGAAATTATTATTATTATTATTATTATTATTATTATTTTGATTCACAAACTTGCGGTTTGGTTTGATTTAATTTAATTCCGATCTTTATTCAGTTTGATTTGATATCGATTCATTTGGATATACTGTATATCAGGTACATGTCGATTTTTTTTTTTTTTTTCTGAAACAAATTTCCACTATGAATTCAAATTATGTATTCTGTGGTAGAAATTATGGTGGTGGAAATGTAGTTTAAGTATTTTTAAATAAAGTGTCAGAATCCTTTTACAGCAACTATTTGTTTCCTAAATACACAATAAGAATACAGTTTTGATTTACACTTTTCCTCCACCTGAAAAGAACATGAATGATTAATGATTCTGAATATTGAATGTGAATCACAACTGAATTCTTGATGTACTTAAAAAGATTTATGTCCCAAATTGAGACAATATACAAGAGAGTGCGGTGTAAACGATCTTCCTAAATACACAATAAAGTGATCACTTTCACATTAATATGGCAATATTACAGCCGGATAGGAAATTGTGAACAGAATACTTTTATTGTTATTTACCCTTGCATATCACATATCTCAAGCATGCTCTTCACTAATACTGTTATCTCCGTGATAATTTACACAAACTTTTAATCAAACTGTAGTGGCAAAATTGTTGGTTGTGATGGAAGTGACAACACTGATTGGCTGATGGCACCACCTGACACACATAGTCCTAATTCCATGTTCAAATCAAAGTCAGAGGTGGGAATATCCAAGGTGAAATGTCCCACTTCCGAACTCAGTGCGTTCCAGTTAGTCACACCACAAGGTGGGGCCATTTCATGGTCTGCCAATTATGGCAAAATCATAAATAAAAGCAATGTTCATATGGTCACAAAATTAGTATATGTTGTTTGTTATCCAAAACTTTTAAACTATCTAATGTCAGATATAATGGTATTAACTTCCAGTAATAGTTTTCAAATTCCTGTATTTTTATATTCCACATAATCTAAGTAGCACGATCCTGCAATACAGGAGGTTGCAGTTTCAGGACCCTTTTACTTTTCAGTTCTGTATTTGTATTATTAATTTTCAGGAATGATTTACTATTTTAATTATTAATTTAATGATTTACTTGTTTTAATTATATAAATGTAAACTGTTTTAATTATTTAAATCTAATTGATATATTCTCCTGACCAACACATAACCATAAACATAACCACTAACCCTCTTAAAATTTTTAACCTATTGCATGATTATACTTTCTATAAACCAGCTCTCTATGCTCGTTGGTCACTGTCATAAAGTCAAGTGACCAGGGCCGCATTAAGACTACAAGGGGCCCCTGGGCTTTACCTCTTGAGGGGGCCCTTCATCCACCAGCACTATTACCTATATTCAGGGGTTAAATTGGGCTGAGCCCCGGCACATAGGCTTACGAGGGCTCGACATACGCTTGTCCGGGACTGCGGGACAAGTGGATTTTTTGAAGTGAAAGAGAATTTTACTTGCCTGACCAGATAAGTAGCTTGATTAAAATATCAATAACAACCAAAACGCGAGAATGATTAGTCTAGCTTAAGTGGCGACTGATAGGATGTACTGGCGGTGATATTGCGCTGTTGAGGATCTCGTAACCTCACACAAAGAAACTCAGTTATCATGTTGCAATAAAAATTCAATTAAATTCAAATTTAGCTTGCTATTTACGACATATGATAAAGTTAAGCATCACACGACCGAAAGTGCTGAATTCCTGAATATCACCTCGATTGAAATTGACACTAATTTCATACAACAGTTCAATAAAAAAGTAGTTAATATCAATCACTTACGTTTTAGATGCAATATGCCTGTTTTTGTTCTATTGTAGCAGCGAAAATAGTTCCAAACAAAGTAGAAGCAGCGCATCTCGCAGCTGCGCTCAGCCGTTTTGAATGATTCAGCGTTTTGAACGAATCGGTTGAGTGAAGATTCAATCGCCCATTCATAAACAACTGCTTCATTCTTGATTCAGAGTGAATAATTTGAATAAATGACTCAGTGGCTCACTCATTAAGACGGTCACTTGCCGCCATCTACTGGCGGCTTAATTTGTTTAAAAGTATAAATTTACCACCAACATTTATTTGTATATTCAAAAATATTTAAAGAATCTCATAATATTATTGAACGCAGTTGTACTTTTTCAGTGTAAATGATTTAATTTGGTAACAGCCCTATAGTGTCTTACTATTTTAATTTATCAAATGTAAGAATATGAAATAAAAGATTTGAATAATAGTAAATATTTTTTTTCCAGACAAGCTACTTTTTTACTCTGACAAGTAAATGACCAATTTAGTTGGCCAAAAGACAAGCACAAAACCAGGCTTAATGTCGAGCACTGTATTTTGTATTTATATTCTGTCCTTTAATGGTAGCATCACTCTTATATTTGATACTGACACAAAGGAGAAGGCACAGGCCTACAGAAATATTTTATTGTCATCAGATGTAGCTTTCACAATACCAGCATCTATAGAATGATTTTGATCAGCATTTTATTGTTCATAGCAGAGGGCTCTCTCAACTTGTTATATTTTACAGTTTGTCAAATGATACGATTTTGTAGTCTTTGCATACACATGCACCCCTCGAAAGCCTGAAACCACAGAGCCCCCCCACATAACAAATCCCAATTTAACCCCTGCCTACATTCAATCTTCTTAACCACAAAGTGCACGTTATCAGCCTTTTATTTTGCATGAATAAATGCCATTACCAAAATATCCGAATCTATAGGTCTGTTATAAAATATAAATATCACTGCATTAACTACAAATTGGCACATTGTCTGAACTATTTGTACAGACTACTCATTTCGAAGGCTGCATCCTCCAGAGGTCGCATTTGAAGGCTGTATACGTCATTGACATATCACCAGCAGCCATATCACCCTGTAGCCCAAGACCGGTTGCCCACTGAAGCTAAGCAGGGCTGAGCCTGGTTAGTACCTGGATGGGAGACCTCCTGGGAAAACCAGGTAGCTGCTGGAAGAGGTGTTGGTAAGGCCAGCAGGGGGTGCTCACCCTGTGGTCTGTGTGGGTCCTAATGCCCCAGTATAGTGACGGGGACACTGTACTGTAACAAGCACCGTCCTTCGGATGAGACGTTAAACCGAGGTCCTGACTCTCTGTGGTCATTAAAAATCCCATGGCACTTCTCGTAAAGAGTAGGGGTGTAACCCCGGTGTCCTGGCCAAATTCCCTCCATAGGCCCTTACCAATCACGGCCTCCTAATAATCCCCATCCATTGAATTGGCTCTTTCACTCTCTCTCCTCTCCACCTTCAGCTGGTGTGTGGTGAGCGCACTGGCGCCGTTGTACTGTGGCTGCCGTCGCATCATCCAAGTGGATGCTGCACACTGGTGGTGGATGAGGAGAGACCCCTGATATGATTGTAAAGCGCTTTGGGTGTACAGTAGTACATATGAAAGCGCTATATAAATGCCTCATTCATTCATTCATTCATTCATTCATTGACACCAGCTCATTTAAGAAAAACAACCGTTGAAAGAAAGAAAAAACAGCATTTTGCACCTCACGAGGAATAAGCATCAATTTTATTATGGTTAATTTTCTTAAATAAGACATCCTTAATGATGTATGCAGCCTTCAAATGTGAGCTCCGGAGGACGCAGCCTCTGAAATGAGACGCAGATTCGAACAGTAACAAAGGCGCCAGTTTTACCATTTCAATTCCAGCGTGAGTCCTTGTCTTTTGGAAGTGCATGCAAAGTGGATTTGCTTTTACACCGTAGAGATGTCATGTCAACATGTCAACAACACAAACCAAACTCTTCCAGTCTCAGCTTTTTGAAGTCTCAGTCTTCCAGTCTCAGCTTTTTGAAGGCGGGTCAAAATAGATTTTGTTCGCGAGCAACCGGCTGCCATTACGCAAATTTTTACATTGTTATGTAGGTTTGTAATAGAAAGTGAGACTGGAATTGCTGAAGACTCATTTTGGCAGTTCAGAATCAATTCATTCTTTAAGGCAAAAATTACTTTTTTATCCTGCACTTTGATCTTTAAAACACAAGACAAAAACACACGTAAGTTCGACCCAAATGTTTAATGTCATGATTGTTACCATTAGTAGCCTACCATTAGTATTTGCATTAGTTTATATCCAGCTGGTCGCTTTTATCGATTAGTTACGCAGCAAAGTTGCATAATTAAAACTAGTGTCATGAGAAAGCAAACTGTATTGTCATGCAGCAGACATATATAAACAAATCAGAAATGCATTTGATTTCAGTTCTCTTTTATCATCACTGTAATACAATAAATCTTTTTTAAATAATAATCAGTGTTCTAAAATGGAAGCAAATAATGTATTCATACATACAATGTGTGTCTAATGTCAATGTGGCCTTTGTGTAGATATTTAAAGATGGTCATCTTTATGCATGACTGTTTTATGGATTTATGTTTTCATGGATTTATATGAAATGGTAAGACTTTATAATAAGATTCAGATTACAGATGGTAAGGTTAATAAAAGTATTGTTCATTGTTAATTTCAACATTTCAACATTTTACCTCATTGAACGTTTTCAGAAACTGTATTTTTGTAGGCTATGATTTGTATTTTTAATGGACTACTAACGACAGGGTTCAGTGAGTGAAGGGTCGCACATCAGTCGATAAGCGTAGCGCCGCACCACGTCTTTAAAATTCGAACACATTGTCTTCTTTGGGGCTGTTCACACAGGGACGCGCTTTTCTGCGCTACTTTTTCTTTGTTTTTCTATGTAAACATGCGCTAGAAGGACGTGCAGAACCGTTGCGCTCGCGTCTTGATGCATAACATGGCGTTCTAAAGCCATGAATCAGTTCAGCTAAGTTAAAAAAAAGTTTTAAAAAGCGTCTCGAGACCTTGCGGTTTCCCCCATTCCACTGCCCGCGTCTCGCGTTTTTCAAAGCAAAAACGCGTTGTGTACGCACACAAGCAGAGCCACTGGGTCTGTCCGCGTTGTCCAGATACTGATACTTAGTTGCTTGCTGCTAGACGCGGCGCGTCGTAATGAACTTCACGCGCAGAACAGCACATGTATTCAAATCAAAGCGATGTTAAAGGGACAGTCATCACATTATAAAATGCGGTTATATTTTTTCCGGCATCACCGGGGCCCTCCCTCAGCCCGGGGCCCTGGGCTTAAGCCCAGGTAAGCCCGTGCATTAATGCGGCCCAGCAAGTGACACGTAGGCTGCGTCCGAAAACTTAGGCATCTGACTTGTTGTCTCACTGCCTTATAGGTAATGACTCTGCAGGCAGTGTTGATTTCGGTGAGACTTCTGAGGAAGTGTAATAGTTTAATAATCTACAGCAAAATAGAGCGAGCTTTGGTGAGAACTAAATAAATATATAATTACTACAGTAGTAATTTCTCGCTAGAAATGATATCAGAAATGTACATTTACACACAAACTGACCAGAAAGTACAACTTTCAGATGCCATCTTTCTTTTTCTAGCTCAACTGTCACCGAATGGAACGCATAGGATTGTGGGATATCAAAGGAAGTGAAGGATACATCTATGCTGCCTTCAAAAATTTATCAGATGAAGTTATCTCAGGAGACAGGAAGTGAAACTAACACTGGATTCGGATGTGCCTTGATGCCTTCCTAACTTGAAATGTGTCCTATAAAGGCAGCATTTTTAAGTTTTCGGACGCAGCCATAGTCTCAGCCTCAGATCTCATGCCCACGAAGCATTGGCTGAACGTCTGATGCATATGGTACACTTAACTGAAAACACTTCAGGATTTTTAAAGTCATCATCTGGTTGGTTGAATTCTGCAGGATGTCCAGGAGACCTGTGTGTCATGTTCTTTAATGGTCCACCTGGAAACAAATGGCGTGATGCCAAACCCCCTCGTGGAAGAAGAATGCCGTCGTGTTTACCAGCACTTACCAGGATCAACTAAACGCTGGATTTTCAAAAGTATGTGAAGTTCGCAGCTCCATTGTTGCGGTAGGGGTAGGGGTATTGTTGCATTAGTTATTGTAGGGACATTGACTTTACATTTTCACGTCCCTAAACATGATGCAGAACAAAATGAACTGTGATTGGTTGCATTACATGTCAGTCAAATGTCCTCTTGGGCTGTCCTTGGGCAATGAAAGCTGCGATAGAGTCCAGACCTTCTGCCATCAGTCTGAAGGTCTGGCTACACGAGACTAAGTGACACGTTACACTGGGGTCGGATTTATTTCTATTTTCGAATAGGAGGTGGTTAAAATTCTAAATTCTGAGTTCTGGAATGCAGCACAAGTCCTTCAATAGTGATTATCCTGAGATGGGACATCAAAGGCAGCAGACAGGAAAAAACGTACATTTTAGAGCATTTAAAAAAAAATCATGTGAAACATCATCTTTAGTATAATTAAATAATCATCATTTTTATGATGCTTGCAAAACATTTATTTTGTCAGAATACACAGCTACATTTGAACAACTATCAATGGAGAAAGAGGCTTTTCCCGCAGAGTTTGTATTTATGGCATCTACCAGCAGGGGCTAAAGCCCCGTCTACAGCAAGAACAACAACTAAATAAACAAAAAGTATAACAAATATTGTTATATATCTATAACATATAGCATCCAAACCAAAATAACTTTTAATATAAGCGTTTGCTGCATTTATGCCACCTGCGCTTTAAATGGTCAAGCTCTTTAAAGCCATATGAGTGCTGCTTGGCTGTCAATGTTTTTATTATTCACCAGCTAGAATAAATTGTTCTGTAACTAATTCCAATCATATTGTTCCTCTGTGTCATTATCATTGTAGCTGTGGTGTGGATTTCCATACTCTTAATTAAACTAATTATTACAACTTTATAGTTATTGTTATTCTGAGTCATCGTCAAATTCATGTTAATTTTCAATTCAGCTTTTATAATTTGCAATTAAAACATCTGTCTTTCTAAATTAAATTAGAAAAATATAAAATAGAGGCATTTTTACAAGTGGTCCTGGACTCCTTTGTAAAACATATGCACTTTGGAATAAATATATATTTTTTATTATTATGCAGAAAACATATTTATTTATTATTGGGTTGCATTCACGACACTGTCACAACACTGGTTTACTACATGACTTTGCGAACAATAAAGAAAAAGAGATGCAACATTCCTTGGTGTGGTACAGGATACGAGACAGGATAAGATGCACAAAGGAGGGAGGTGGGCTTCCAGGGGTTATCCATGGGGTAGCTACTAGTCCATAAACTAGTCCAACATCATTAAAAACAATTTACAGAAGCACGTGATGGCTTATTCACCTGTATTAAATATTTCCGTACATGTGAAGACTGATTTTACTGTTTATTGACACTGAGATTCTTCACATCATTCCCCTGTTTAAAAACAGCACTTTGCATTCCTCTTCTCAGAAAAGCCAATATTAAAGAAAATCATGGTAAATCATTACCACTAGCAAACAATATCACAGATCATAAAACTAGGACACTGTCTAAAAATCAACATCAGCAATGTAATGATGAACAATTACATAATTTATAAAATATTGATATTCTTATATATGAATTTAAAAAAAAGTAAAAAAAAATGCAAAAAGAAAATGTGTATTACGTTTTTTTTTTTTTTTTTGACAATTACCGCTCCCAACATGTTGTATTGCAAAACACTTTTGCTGCAATTGAAGTTGGATACAGGTAAGGTTAGGCACAGATTTGGTGGTATGTGTAGCTTTAAATCACAAAGTATACTTGTATGCATAGCCTTTAAAATTTTACTCCATTTGACGTGCATGAACATAGAGTCAACGCATGGACATTACAACAACTTGCACTACCTGGGCAGTCTCTCACTATGAGTTATAACCCATATACACATCTGTATGATCTTTTAGGCAGAGATGTACAGATGCAGGTACTTTCTAACCTCCTTGTATAATCTCTCATTCATTTCCCAGCAATAAAATAAAGTAAGACATTTTAATTTATCATTTAATCAGCCAAACCAAGCTGTTAAGGTTAAAGGTCATTTAATGAAACAGGTTTGTATCATCAGCTGGCTGATAATATTGTGTTATTGTTTCAGAAAAGACTAGATATTTGAAATTGCTTTATGACATTTGATTCCAAAAGTCGGTTTTCTCTAAACAAAAGTTTTATTTATTTTTATAGCCAGAAACAATGATCAATTATTGTAACCAGTTATAAGCTCACTGCACATTTATTTTGCTTCTAAAGTAATCACATATTTCAGGGTGTTTACATATTTTTACTGGAAACAGAACATTTTTACAGAATACTATTGTCTAACACAATGTGTTACAGAAAACTTGACTTGTTTACTAATTATATTGAAAGCTAAATGTTAAAGGTTTAAGATAGCACATACTACAGAAATATCAAAATTGAAATTGAAATGTCGCTGTCAGTGTTCTGTGCTTTTGTTTTGTTATGTAGTCTCTTTAGTTGTATTTCCTGTTCCTTTTCTGTTTCCTCTTTGTGATTTCCTGATTGTTCTCATCGGTGTCTTGTTAGCCCTTGTATTTATAGCCCTCTTGTTTCCCTAGTACCTTGTTGAGCTTTGTTTGGGATTTTTTCACTGTTGTGAGTTTAGTATCATGGTTCAGGTTCATAGTTCAAGTATAGTCTTAAGTTTGGTTCTGTTTATTTTATATCCGTGTCACTCTCTGTAAAATAAACTGCACTTGGGTTCAGTTTTGTTTTGCAGTCAGTGGATCATGCACTGTAACAAATTTCTGTAGTTTTCACAGCATTATTACTGTAAAATGAACAAATCCTTACTGTAGAACCTGTACACAGCATGTTGCTGTAAATCTGCAAAGCATCATGGTTAAATTTTAATGGTGGGTAAATTCTACAGTAAATTTATTTTTTGCTGTGAATCACAATAAAGAAATTTTGAGCAGGGCTTTTTTTCAGCAGCAGAAACTGAGGAGATTCCTCAATTTCTTTAGGATTTGTCTTCAACAAGGTAACTTTTCTCATATTTTGCAATGTTAGGTTAATTTACCAAGGCGTCCTCATGTAAATTCACCTGTGTTTAGGAGTGCGGCAGGAGAGAGATGCAAAGAGCGGCACTAGTAAGCCATATCATTACAAACATAACTGTTTGGTCATGTAAATTTTTGTTTTATCTGTCAATATTTGATAACATCATTAGTTTTGTGGAGTAACATTGCTAGATAAAACTAAACTGGAACTCTATGCACATGCACGTGTGTTAGCAAAGTGCGCTAGCCGTTTCTTCTTGTTTTTCTAGCTATGGCATGATGAATCAAATAACGAAGCGGGCTGAAGTAAAATGCAGCAACAGGTAAGGATTTTAAAAAGTACAACATTTTTCAAAGGATCATGTTTTTCTGAGCTTCTCTGCCAGGAAAAATACAGCAGCTACATAGAATAGATGCTAGCTTTTTTAAGTGAATTCATGCCTTGTGGAAGCATTGTGAGCATTATAATATATGGTGACTGGTTCAACGAGTTTTGTTCGGGAACTTGATCGATATGGAACTTCATTGATACAAAATGGATATGACAAACTACGTACATCGTTGTGTTGTGACCAATCGATGTGTTGTCGTGATCTCAAGTTCATATGTTCTCAAGGCCACAAGTTTAGTGTAAAATAATCTACATTCTACATGACATATAGCAACATGCTTTTCATTTTTTTCTATAGTAACTGTCATTAGTTCATTTGCTTTCAGCTGTGTTAGATTAATTAGTCTTGTTTCTATTAACTAGTTAAGTTGTGCCTTGTCTCCATTCTCTGTTTGGTGTTACGATTATGTTAAGGTGTGTCACTCTGTCTGTTTAGTGAATTGTCTTGTCTTTGGGGAATTTATTAAACTTGGTATTGGATTTATATTCAGTGCTGCAATGGTATTTTTCTGTCTGCCGGCACACGCACCCATTGTGTGACAACAATATAGTATAATTGTTACAATGCGTGGTTAGGAAAGTCACAAAGATGAGGAAACTTTCAAGGACAGACTTTAATGATGAATGCTTAGAAAACAGGAATAAAAAGAAATGCTATCTGTCATTAGAACTGAGGAAGACTAAGGGAAAACTGAGGGCTTATAAGCAGGAACAAACAAAGGGACCTAATAAGATAATTAATGAGACAACAGGTGAACAGAATGATTAATCAAACAGACTGAGAAACTAGGTCCAACAGGGAAGAACCAAAAACAATGAAGACAGCATATATGTTAATATAATACAATATAATGTAATATAATGTAGCCATTATGCCATAATTGAAAATAAAAAGTGTTTAAATTTATAGTACATTTATTAATGTTACAGCTTGGTTGTATGTATATGCACAAAGAGGAAGATAAAGGGTAGAACAAACTGGCAGACACAAGACACAACCACACATAGAACCATACCGGACAAAGATTAACTGAAAACACAAGACTATGATACACTGACAAATGAGGTGGGTAATGGAACACAGCTGTTAGTGATGATGAAAGTGATCAGTAACTATGGTGACAAACTAGTGGTGGGAAATGGTGCAAAACAGGAATCCAAACAGGGTGAAATGGTGACAATTAATAATCTCCTTTTATAACTATCCCATGTTGCTAAAGTCATACAGGTTTGTTTACGCATTACGCATGTGAGCTTGTGAATCAGTATATGGTGTACATGAATCCGGGCAATTGTAAGAACAGTAAAAGACACTGGCTCACACATTGGGATGCAGAGGACTCTATTTCTGTCGACAACACAATGTCATTATTTTATAACTCAACTACTGGTATTCATGAACAGCAGCATTTTCTTGTTACATAAATGTGCAACAATTCAGGGATAAAAATGTTAGTTAGATTATGTTAATTACCTGTCTAGTGATTTATGTTTATGTAGAAATATAATAACATAATGGTTTGTATTGAAAAAAACAAACAAACAAACAAACATCTATCTCATGTCGTTATGTGTAGTGAGTTGGCTCATGTGATCAAAGTTTCACTCTTCAGAACGTCCGTTAAGAGAACATAGTGAGCATTGTTGCTCCCTGATTTTCATGGTGCATTGTGGGACTTTTTAGGAAGTGAATATTTCAGTGCACTGGAAAGATTCTGTGACTGAGACAGCCCTTAAAATGGCTGACTCCCTGATCAGTGCTGACTACTGAACTAGGGAGCTGATTGAGGCTGATTGATTATAATGTCCACACTAGTTAATATGGTCAACATAGTAATATTAATGTTGACTGGATTATTTAATTTAGCCAGACCAACTTGTATACATTGTCATCAAGCCACCAGTCTTGCCTTTAGTTGTCTACATTAATGACTAATTTCTTCCACTGCAGGAAATGACTCTAGCCCAGAAGGAACTTTCCCATTCAGGAATAAAGTTGGTATTAAGGATTTTGACGCTTAAAATTCTACAGTTTTTATATTATATATACTTTGTTTTATTCATTTCCAATTGTATCTGGAAATTTTAATTCAACTTCAACAAAGATGATGGATTTGTATGTTTAGGAGTGTTGTATACCAAATAATAAAAATGTATAGCCTATAAATGTGTATATAATATAAAATATTTTATGTCTATGTATTTTCACATTTAAAATGTTTAAAATAAATGTCATTTTGTTACAAAAATCATGTCTTCATTTTATAGTACACAATAAAAACAGTTTACAGTAATCTTATATTTGCTGTGATAAAAAAATACAGCAGTAATAATAAAAACTGTGAAATGTACGGTAACTTGCTGGCAGCAATTAGCAAGTAAGTTGTTGTGTTCTATTCCACAGTATGCATACTGTGAATGTAATCACAGTAACTATTTTGTTATTGTTTTTATTATTATACAGTAATTTTACTGTAATAAGAAACACAATAAAAAAAAGTTACTGTGATTTGATTTACACTTATTATTTTGTTACTGTGTTTATTATTACAGTAACATTTAAGTTACTGTGATTACATTTACAGTAAGCATACTGTGGAATAGAACACAGCTGCCAGCAAGTTACTGTGCATTTTACAGTGTTCTTCTTACAGTGTGCGACAGTTGCTCACATTTTAAAACACAGCCGGCTTGTTCGAACGTTTGTGGATATTCCACCCCAAGAAATACATTATTGATTAAAAACAAATCGTATTGAGAATGCATTTATATGTAGTGGTTAACCCTTGCATATGTTCATTTCAAATTGAAAACCTTAACTAATATTTAAGTTTTTTGTTATTTGACTTTCATTAGTAATTTGAAGAAAAACATGACTTCTATATTTCAGATTAAACATCCTGAAATTTAATTACAAAAAACAATATCATAGTGTTTATATCATACATTATACAATACAAAGTGAAAAATGTTTACAAAAACAAAAAGTGAATCTAGTTTTGAAAAGCTTATATGTGAAATTTTTGAAAATAACGAAAACTGTATAATTTTCCTGAGGTACATACTGTTTTACTAAAAAAGAGTAAAAACAATAATACAAAACTAATCAGTCAATACAAAATGGCAGATGTCCTTCTGAGACAACTACATAAATGGTTTCACATTTGCAACTCCACACTGTCATATAGTAAATTTAAAATGAATGCTATTTCCCTGTAGGAAAAAAGAATATATTTACAGATATTTTGTGGTCTTGAAGAATATCAAACACTAAATATGCAGAGTAGTGTATCACTTTGATGTCATCTCTACAGCAGGGGGATCATCAGTACCATTGACCTCATAGTCTGTGGCTGGGCCGGAGACCAGCACTCTCACGCGGTCAGGGAAGTCATCCAGCTTAGGGTAGAGCAGGAAGTCATAGACTAGCGCAGCCGCCACACCTCCACACATGGGACCTACCCAGTAGACCTGAAAACAATATAGAACTCATTTCAAACATCGCCTAGGAACAATATAAAAAATTAATTAATATATATGTGTTTATGGGAGGGGCCTCTTATTGTAATATCATATAAACAACATCTGAGGGTGCTTGCCGGTGCTAAGGTGTTAAGCTTTTCTGAGTTGTTGTTGTTAATGCAAGAGGTTGGTTGCTAGGTTGGTTGCACTCCTCCAATGTAAGTATGCAGTGTAATCAGATTTTTTTTTTTTTTTTTTTAATAGAACATCTCTTCTCAACAAGCCACAAATTTTGATATCATTCATGTCCAGACCAAACGTACTCAAGGTAAGGGGTTTGTTCATATCACTAACCCCAGTAAGCACATACACCTCTGAGATTATGTCTTTGTGTACAAACATCAGATAAACATCTTAAAAACACTTCTATTCAACATTCTATAGCTGATGAGCAGACTCTCTACATCTGAGGTAAAATACATATACTGGATGAAAATATGCACATGAAATAGATGTCTCTGTAATGTACATGTGCTATCTGCAACCCTGAATACACTAAGTATCCCTTAGCAAATAACACACAAACATGTGAGTTAACTAAGTTAACTATAGATTATTCTTGACTAGGCATTCATCTAAAACAATATCATTGTTACTTATTAACTATAAAAGTTCAACATTAGCAGATTCTGTCTTCTGATAACATCCTGAAAGGTTTACAACATCAACATTCTCTAGATATTTTCATGTAGCATATATTAATTTGCAAAGGTGAAAACAGAATTGTAATTTTACCCAGTGGTTGGTAAAATCTCTAAGAATTACTGCCGGGCCAAAGGAGCGAGCAGGATTGATTCCACATCCCGTGAAGCTGATCTACACAAAGAAAAACAAAAGAGGATGGTGACAATGTTGGGGGTCATGGGAGACTGAGCAGGAGAAATAAGCTGCCCAACATTTTCAAATTGGTTGAGCTTTCTTTTTTTTTCTTAAAGCAGAAATTGATTTACATAGCTAAACATTGCTTTATTTGTTTCATGTTGCTTTATATATTCATATGGTAACCCTGGCAATATTTACAACAGTTACAGGAATGCTCATGCAAATAAGAAATAGCAGTAGATGTCTGAATGCTGATTACTCACGGCTGTCAAATGGCCCAGGCAAACGCTGAGCCCGATGGCCAGAGGGGCGGAGCCTGACACATCCCGCCTTCTTTTGTCTGTGGTTGCTATGACACATAACACTAGCTGGAAGGTAGCGAAGAGTTCAATACCAACACCTTGACCTGCAGAAATATCGCTGTTGATCTGTAAAAAAAAAAAAAAAGATATAGTAATAATTTAATACAGTAATAATTATTAATAATTTAATACAGTAATAATTTATTTGAATGCATGGACATAATATAAAAAAAAAAAAAAAAAAAAAAAAAAAAAACTTAAAGCAGAAGAAACAGAGACTCATTTTATCATTATACAATGAGGTATAAGCAAGAGGTAATTAAGTAAGAAATCACTTTTAGGTCAGAGGAAAGCCCTCTGATGTCACTCAGCAATAACAACATGACATGACAGCCAGCAGCTTTGGCAACGCAAATAAGTGCATTACGCCTTCTTCTTGAAATGTTAAGAAAGTATAATCACTGGAAAGGACGCTGCCTCTGAACACAGATGATAAGTTTATCGTCAGCCCTTGCCTGCCCACGCCCATTCATAGTGTCTGATTCTGACGTACTGGGTTTCTCTGTTTACTCCGTTTACCAATGGTTATTAAGTACATTTCAATATACTGTAATTTAATCAAGAGTGCAAAGTAACTGTCTTTCAGTATACTGAAAAAATGTGTTTTTGTTTGTTTGTTTTTTTGTTTTTTGTTATTTGAACCTTAAAATGACTTCTGTTGGTTTAACCCATAATAGTTAGATTATATTCTTGACTTAAAATAGTAAAAAACAAATTTAGATTTTATATCTTTAACAGTGCAGTAAAATTCAAAATGTCACCATGAAATTAGAACAAATTTAACAAATCATCCATTTCTAGACTAGCATATTCTAGATTGGAGATTCATTAAAAGACTGGGTTACACTTTATTTTACAGTGTCATTGTTACACGTTACGTAGTTACTCTAGTAATAACTAATAATTATGCATAATTACACGCAATTAACCTTATTAATTAACTAAATTAACCAAACCCTCATCCTAACCCTTACCTTATAGTAAGTACTTGTAGTTAATTATTATTACTCAGTACTTAAATTTATAATTACACTGTAACATGGACACCTTCAAATAAAGTGTAACCAAAGAGTGTAAGTTGGAAGTAAACTTAATTAGAAGTAACAGGCTCAGAACAGACAACAAGGAGCAGCTCACTCACCATATTTAGCCCCAGGGCATCTCCTTTCGTGACGCCATACACGATGCCGCTTGCAAGTGCTGCACCAAACATCTGGGCCACAATATACATCACAGCCTTCAGCAAGCTGATCTGACAGCTGGCCAGCAAGCCCAGTGTTACAGCTGGATTCAGATGAGCTCCACTGATGTGGCCAAGACTTTGGGCAAGAGTGGCAATGGACAACCCAAATGCAAGTGCCACCTTGACCTCCTGATCTGGTTTGTCATTGTTGGAGTTTCCAACTGCAGCTGTAATGCTTAGGAAGATGAAGAGGGTCATACCGACCAGCTCAGCCAAAACAGCCCTCCAGAACGCCTTGCTCTTCAGTTCCTTCATGACTGGCAGCTCTGTGCACTCTCAGCTGTGGTAGTGAGAGGATTTCTGTGGGCACTAAGTAAGTTTCTCTGCCAAAAGAGAGTATTTATAGGGCAGGTCTTGCTAATGAACAGGAGGCGGGTTTAAGCTTTGGGAGCAGAAAGAGTGAGTGAGAGAGAAGAAAAAAGGCAGGCGGAATTAATGAGACCTCTTTAGTTTTTCCCCCCTTCTCAACTCTAATTTCATTCACACTTTAAGTATCTCAGATAAGTGCATGATCAGACCTTATTTGAACATCAATTCCCATTTAATTTTAGCACTACGAGCAGCTAAACTTTTATTCTGTTCCAAATGACACTATCAGTCAAAAGTTTGGAAAACAGAGGCTCATTTTTTATTTTATTTTTTTTTTTAATATTTGTATTTTCATCAAGCTGTTGAGAAATTATGTGATGACCAATGTTAAATACATCTAAACTAAAATGTACATTTTGCAGAGATTACATCTCTGCACACTCTGAATTTTCAAGACCATGAGAAACAAATTCATTCTGGTGGGACATTCCATAGACATAATGATTTGAATACTGTACAAGCTGTATATTCTATCCCCTAACCATACCCCTAAACCTACCCATCACAAAAAAAACATCGCATTTCCTCAAGGGGACCCAAAAATGTCCCCACAAGAGCAAGGATTTCAGATATTGCCATCTTTGTGGGGATATTTTGTCCCCATTACATAGGAAGGACACACACACACACACACACACACACACACACACACACACACACAAAAATCTCCCTCTTTAACTCAAACAATAGAGCAAAGTAACAGCAACTTTGACCTCTCACTATACAGTGCAGAAAGATGTGCATATACAGTAGCCAGTTATTTGGCTCTTAAGCCACTGTTATAATGTATGAATGTCACCAAAAAAAAAAAAAAAATAAAATAAAAATCTGAGCTGTATTTTGTGATTTCAGGGAGATTGTTTTTGGGCAAAACACAAAGTAAACCAATGATACAAAAATGTAAAAATTCATGCTCATTCTTCCACATATTGTTTTACTGCTAATTGCGCTCAACACATGGTTCTTATTGCCAAAATAAAGTCTTTAGACAACATCTGCTATCTGCGATTTGAGGATTTCTCTGGGTCCTGCTGCAAATGAACTTGTGGTCAGATAGATAAGGCACACACATGCACACATTTGTATTTACATTGTTTAGGGTTTCTTGTTGGAAGTCATTATGCTTATATTGTAGTTTTGTAGTATTGTCCTTTAAAATCATACTTATCTGCATTTTAATATATGAAAGAAATCAGCTATACTGAATCAAGTGATAACTTGTCTCGTAGCTAACTGGAGAGGAAGTGTAATTTTCACAGTGACATTTAACACCCTTAAATACAATGTATATCTACAAACAATGCCATGTTCTGGTTTTCTTTGGAAACATAGCTGGAAAAGATCAGGATCTGCAGAAGATAAACATGTAATCCCAGCAACTGACAGTGTTCTGACTTTGGATTAGATATGACAGACAGATAACTGCTTATCTAGGGCCTGTGCCAATAAAGATATGCCCTAATCATAAATCACACATTATCTTAATCTTTTTTCATAATTATTTTCATATGTAACTCTTTTTGCTACTGTTTGTCTTGTTAAAATGAAATAATTTCAAGTTTATCTTTTCTTGTGAATTTAAATAAATACCCCTTGTTAATTTCTTATCTGAAATACAATTCTTGACCTATTTTCAGTTTTGAAATGCTCGTCACAGATATTTCCAATTGGTTAGAGTATTTACACGACTACTGATAACTTACATGAAGCACAGTGTCACCCTCTCAAATATGTGAAGCTTAAACAAGCAGACAAAAGATTAAAATTGTTTTGTTTGTACTCAACAGTGTGTGTGTGTGTGTGTGTGTGTGTGTGTGTGTGTGTGTGTGTGTGTGTGTGTGTGTGTGTGTGTGTGTGCGCGTGTGTGTGTCCAAGTGTTCCCTCCTTTGGGGAACCAAATGTCTCTGCAAAGATAGTAAAACCTGGATAAGAAATATATGGATAAAAATGTGTAGAATGGTGGGAGTATAAACACTGACTGATTAGTAAGCATTAGCTCCAAACACCATAATAAAACTCATTTCACTCCCTCCGAGAAATGTAAATGGGTGGGGAATGACTCTTTTAATGAACTGTACAGGGCAGAAGTCAAAAGACTCTTAATAAATCTCATGTCAAGCCATCAGAGACACACTTGAGCCGATTGTGCTTCCATTAATGCATTGGTTCCATTAATGCAGATACTTTCCCTGTCAAATCACTATTAACTACAAAAAGTCTTCTTTTTTATGTTGTAAGGGGCACAGCAGCGAAGGCTCAGAGCAATGCATTGTGTTAAAATTTTTTACAATAGTATGTTTTGACAAACAAATACTTTTTTTTAGATTAATTTTGAAGTATGCTTTCTTCCTTAAAACACTAATATCTAAAAAAAAAAAAAAAAAAAACATATGCAGTATACAGCAATATACAATATCAATTAATTGTGACATTTTCACAATTCTGTCACCTGTCATTAATTTCATTATTAAGTAGAGTATTTCCCCTTATGAACAAGCAAAGACAAATACCTTAGAACAGGGATGCCCAATCCTGTTCCTGGAGATCTACCTTACTGCAGGTTTATAGGCACCCCTGCTTTAGAAAGTCTGTATAGAAACCTTGGGCTGTATCCAATATCACATGAGGGCACAGGAGAGAATTTGTGAATGGTAGTAAAGCGACGCAACTGATGCTGGTAGGTCACATGATAATGACAACATGGTGAATTCAGTAGGCCTATGTCCGGATTATATTCATACTACGCACATTCATACTATATAGAACATACTTTTTCAGCGGTCTTGGAGTAATTATTCAAAAAAAGTACGTAGACTACTCAAGAGAATATGCGATTTTGGCCACAACCATAGGCCCCAAAGAAGAAAATCAGTAGTAAATACTGTGATCACAGATGCACATGATAACGAGCATCACCTGCGAGACGCACCGGCCTTGAGTCTCTCGCGGAGGAGCTCCGGGAGCATAAAAGGAGGAACGATGACAGTGAAGGATGAGAGAGGACCAGGCCTGGATGTTATTTTATGTTTGTGTGGTCGGCAGATGTCCGCGAGGGTCTGCCGGCATTACTTTCGTTTTGTATTTGTTTATTTTGAAATTAAAGTTATGTTTAACGTTTGCCGGTTCCCGCCTCCTCCTTCCCATACTTATGAACTGTGTTACAATCTGATTGTTGAGGCTTCACGAAGATAGAAAAGATCCAGGAAGATAGGTGATTAACTAAAAATCCGCCAAAACACAGTTAGACACAGAAGCAATCGGGGGAATGAATGAGCCATAGTACCACTAATTAGAGCTGCAGTGGCTGTCCTCCTAAAATGATGCCACAGACAGTGTGACAGTGAGTTTCTGTGACAGCTCAGACAGTGCAAAGGACATAACACTAACCTCTATGGACAGTGTCCAAAAAATTGCTTGCGCTCTGACACAAAACTGCAAGATTAAGAACAAGGAAAGAAACCTGATGAATATTGGGAACATATTCTTTGATCAGGTGGGCGTGTGTTGAAGATTGGGAATGCAAAATGTGTTGAGGAGATTACATTCATAGCTGACACCATCAATACCTGTGGATATACCAAAATATTGGCTGACAAGATGACTCCAGAAACTTGGCAGAATAGAATATTCAAGGCTGGATTTATGCATTCTAGGCACATGGAGCACACGCTAATGTTAAAACTTTGTAAGACCTACTATCTAAATGAACAATTTTTAAAATATCGGGCAGAAACCTAGTATCTACATTACGACCATCTGAGGGGTTTTTTGGAAATATTTAACCAATGAAAAGTATTAACAAGAACTTAAGACTAAACCTCGTCTCCAGTGGATCCTGAAACTGTCAGTCAAACCTTATAACTCCACCCCGCCTTTATCTTGAATGAAGTGCCGCATGCAGTTTGGACATCTCTGCTTGTTTGCAATGCAATGGTAAATTAAGGACTGATTCTTTGAGTAAGCACATTATTTTCTTTACTCAAGAAACACTATACTGTATATAAAGGATAATGTTTTATGTATTTGAGGAGCAGAGAAGAGTGTCTTATAGCATTTGTCATTAAGTCATAGCCAATACTGTCTTAAATAGCCTGCCCAAAGCACTTCATCTTTTATAACATGAGATTTTGGACAAATGACAGAGAGAAAAAAAAAAAAAACTGAGCACCCACATAGCTACAATAAAATTTATAAATTTAAAGGTTGATGAAAACGTAATATGATGCACTTACTGCTTTATAATGATGGACAAAACAAGTAGCTTATGTC
Organism: Megalobrama amblycephala; assembly: GCF_018812025.1. Classification (NCBI taxonomy): domain Eukaryota; kingdom Metazoa; phylum Chordata; class Actinopteri; order Cypriniformes; family Xenocyprididae; genus Megalobrama; species Megalobrama amblycephala. Next base: position 16,101,530 of record NC_063060.1, on the reverse strand, counting down.
TGACATTCGCTAGTCAAAAACTTGTAACTCCATTTGGGCTTAATTTTGGTAGAATGTTAATAATATAACAACACATGCAAGTGTCTGACCATGTATAAAGCCACAATATCAACTTTAATACAGTGTTTTTTTTATTATTTTTTTTTTTTTATTTCATGAAACATAATGGTTTTAAACAGGTTTCCTTCTTTTTCCTGTGTCACAATAGGTAAATTCGGCCCTGAGAATATTTCAGTATAACAATCCATAACTCACTGTCAAAATCATGCTATGGAAAAATGTGACAAGTGTGACTTGACAGAGTAAGTCACCTAACTTAAATCAAATAGAAAACCTGTAACACTTTACAGTAAGGTTCATTAGTTAATATTAGTTAACTACATTAGTTAACATGAACTAATAATTAACTGCACATATACAACATTTATTAATCTTTGTTAATGTTAATTTCAACATTTACTAATATTTTAACATTATTAAAATCTTGTTAAGATTAGTTAATGCACTGTGAACTTGCATGAACAGACAAGGAACAACTGTATTTTCATTAACTAACGTTAACAAAGATTAGTAAATACAGTAACAAATGTCTTGCTCATGGATAGTTCATGTTAGTTAATACATTAACTAATATTTAACTAATGAACCTTATTGTAAAGTGTTAATCTTTGAGGTATTTTAACCTCCTGGGACCCAGGAATAGACTTCTGTCCTCTGTAGTGGACATTATATTTTAGTGGTTTTCTCTGACATCATACATGTCACAGTTTTAAGTCTGGATGTCCTGTAAAGAGCACATTCAGGGCTTTGCAGAGATACCAGATTTTTAGAGGTTTCCCCATTACAACAACAACTTCTTGGTATTTAAATATGACTGAAAATGAAAATTAGCACTCTTATGGAAATATGATAATATTTTGTGATTATTTAAATCGGATTAATTTTCAAATTGTTTATTATAAATCAACATCTCAGGAAAATGCTATGGGGTTTCAAATCAAAATATGACTTTCTGTTATGAAACAGAACATTGATTTCATACATGTCCACTGTAGAGGACACCGGGACTTAAATCATGTTTATCAGGCATTTCAGGAGACACAACAAGTGAATAGGCAAAGAAATTATATATCAATATTCCTATTAATTATTAGATATTATTATTAAAATGTTGCCAATTATTGCTCCCATTATTACACTTCTTTTTTCATTGCATGTTGCTCCAAGAACACATTAATATGCAAATTAGATACAGTGTATAGATGCATTGTATTTAATGGGAAAACCCCTGTATGGCCATTTTACCCTCATACTGCATAACGTAAAAAGGTATATCAATTAATTCCATTATATGTTTCATAACATAGTTGAGAATCATCTTTATACAAAGTTTGGTTAAAAACAATCCTGAAGCCTAAAAATTGATTGGTGATTAAAAAAAAAATTCCATTGTTTTTGCCTATACATGTCATGTCATTTCATGTCATTTTATTTTTTAAACAACTTAGTCCTGATGTCCACTACAGAGGACATAGCATAACATATGAATAAAATAAAATTTTTTAAAAATGTTATTTTTTCATTTGTTTCTTATGCTCTAAACAATATAATGACGTGAAAAAATACTAAATTAAAAAAAAAAAAAAACATTTGGGGGTCTCAGGAGGTTAAAGATAAAATGGTAACACTTTACAATAAGGTTCATTTGTTAACATTAGTTAATGTATTAATTAAAAGCAATAATTTCGTTACTGTATTTAATAATGTATTAGTAAATGTTGACATTAACATCAACAAAGATTACTAAATGCTGTAGAAGTGCAGTTTGTCTCTGAAGAATGACAGAACATCTCTCCAGAAACATTTGTATCCTCCATCAAAAATAAAGGTAGACATACAAAGTACTGAAAAAAAAAGAAGATGTGAATCTTTGTAATGAAAGGCGCAATGCTGTGTGTGTGTGTGTGTGTGTGTGTGTGTGTGTGTGTGTGTGTGTGTGTGTATTTTCTGTTAAAAATGACTACTTCAATAAAAGAAAAATACAGGAGACAAGACAGGAACTCCCCAAAGAGTTTGGCTTCTCAACTTAAATGATAAGGGAGATAACATTTTACTATGACGTTTACCATGCAAACACAGGAGTGGGTGTCAAGTGCAGTGGGGTCAGATCACACACAGTCCTTGGAATGTATTGCAGGCTGACATAAAGCACACATGCACAAATCCAGGCATAGTGAGAAGATATAAGCCTGTACCAGCTAGTACCATACCTACTCATAAAGTAAGATGTAGGGCAGATGAGATAAGAGCAAAGGATAGGGTGATGACCATTAAACTGTAATTTGTTACCTGTATTTACATTAAAAAGAGTCCAATAAAATTGAATCCAACTAAATAGATATGATTTGCTTCTAGCATTAAATATATACTGATCCACTATATATGAAGAAATGTAAACTTATCAGACAATAAAACCTGTCGCATAGACATAGTCCCTAGTTGATAGTATAGATCAAATAGTGAGAACTCTGAGTCATCCAGCCACAAAACACTGTGTGACAGGGAAAAAAAACTCAGTTCACTAATTGCTCACATGTACCTAATTGCTTCATATCGCCGCCAGGCAGAGAGGAATGCCCAAACAAAGGCTGAGATCTGCGACAGCTATTGTTTCCATGGGAAATGAAGACTATTCATTGAGAGCTTCAAAGGAGGAGGTTTGAGAGGAAACCAGGGGGTGAGAAAAATAAGCATGTGTATTTCAAAGAAACAAACTGAGAAATAAAGAAGCGTCAGATTCTCGATAAACTTGATTTTAAAATAATCTTATAGGACACACTATAAAGTAGTTTGTAAAATAAAATGTGAGTGGTGTTATCTTTAGTTTAATAGGGTTTGATCAAATCCCTTAAGTATGAGCATCAGTAATAGTTACGTCTAATAGTATTTCCTTAACACAACCACAAACTTTTGAATGAGTTTTACCTTTTGAATGAATTCTTGATTAAAAAAATTCTCCTTATACACTATAGCTAATGCCATCAGGACACAGATAGCCAAAGAATGTGAGCTGTTTATAAATAATGGCACTCCCTCATTGTTTAATGTTTGGAAGCTTTAGTGTTCCCGCCACAACTTTGTTTTAACAAATGTGTTGTTCTAATCTCTCCAGGAACCCTACTCTCTCAAAGGGTCCCATTCAGCTCAGAATGACAGTAACATTAAAGTCCAAATAGCTGTCATGAGGGCTCTCTAATGAGCATGAACTTGGCTTACCACAGTAGCAAATCTTATTGCCAGAATCATTATATAATTAGTCAGAAAATCTGATACGTTCATAAAGAATAAATAAAAAAAGTAACCTGAACTGACACCATGTCTACACAGTGAGTGGGCAGTGACACAATGCTAGAATGCTCCTGTTATAATCAACAAAACTGTTTATTGAAACTCTAGCATTCTAGTATCGCCATGTTTTGTCACAGGCTCTCTGGGTGTGACACCAAAGTGGTCAAGTCGTCTTTGGAGTAGGCTTGGTAAAATCATTATGCTTGTTCAACTTGAAGCAGCACTGCACAGTGACATCAAAGTACCACAAGAGTGGTTCAAAAGCATACAGAGCCATCAGCTCTGTAATCGCTTTTGTAGTACTTTAATGTCTTACACTGATCAGTCTGTGCAGTGCTGCTTCAAGTCGAACAAGCCTAATGTTGGGGCTAGGGGCTGTCCTTTACCAAAGGTTCCTGGGGGGAAACACGCCCCATGGAAGATGTTACCCAAAAACCTTGTCAGACGAACATTTTATAAGAAATAATTTGGAATGATTAAAGAGGTATGTAAAATCTGGATAAAACTACTTATCTCAGTGGCCATGGATTTAAAATGCTTGCTCATGGGCACTCAGTTCCTCATACAGGTTGGTTTGAGCTGATCATCATCAGACATGTGGCATTATAGTTTGAGTCATAAATGCCACATAACTATTTACTAGTTAACAGATGGTACCACAAGAATGCACATAGTCTCAAGCCTTCTGATTATTCTGCCATGCTAAACAGCCAAACCTTGATGCTGACAAATAGCAGGTGGGGTAAAATGTTAATTTTGGAACCTGATAACAGATCCAAAGAATAGTGGAAGATCTTAAGTCTGCAAGATGTTTGGTCTTACCATCAGGGGCAGGAAACTCTCACAGTCAGCTTTAATGTTTTGCAGCTTATTTGGGCTTTGCCTCTATGGCCATGTTATTAGTGTTCTATACTGTGGGCTGTTTATCTTATGAAATCAGTACAGTAGGATATCCTGTTTTTGAATAAAATGTACTCAAATGTGGAAAGAAGAAATACTTTTAGTGTTTTTAGGCTTGCTCCTACTGCATATTGTGCTAAGCTAATCATTTCTAAAATACAGCTACTGTGGTTATATGTGTGTTAGCAAAAAAAAAAAAAATAAATAATAATAAAACAAAATAAAATAACATGCAATTTTAACAACTGCAGCTAACATGTCTAAATACTGTTTAAAGGGGATTTTTCAAAAAGATTAATTAAACATAATTTTAGCATTCTTGTCACTCAACAGCATCATTACTTTACTGTGTGTTTTGTGTGCTAATTTTGTTGCCATGGCTACTATCTCCACAAAGCTAACACAGTGGAGATACTTTTAGGTTGTTTGCCACTTATTTTTTTAAGGAGTAGAAGTATGCTCATTTAACTGTTAGTCTCGGAAACAAACCACATACATCCCTTCTGCTGTGAGTGTGCTAAGTGATCAAAACTTATTCACAAATTTAATCAAACATGAATAAAAAATTTGTGAATCAACATTGCAGAATTTAAGTCTCAAAAGTTATTAAACACACATATACTTTTGACATGGAATACAAAAGCAAATAACTGTGTGTGTGTGTGTGTGTGTGTGTGTGTGTACTTTCTTGCAGCAGCTGTGAACTGCACTAAACATTAGTTCACCCAAAAATGAAAATTCTCTTATTTACTCTCTATCACCAATGTTTCAAACCTGTATGACCATTTTATTCTGTTGAAAAACAAAGAGAAAATGTTAAAGGGTTAGTTTACCCAAAAATGAAAATTATGTTATTTATTACACACCCTCATGTCGTTCTACACCTGAAAGACCTTCGTTCATATTTGGAACACAAATTAAGATATTTTTGATGAAATCCAATGGCTCAATGAGGCCTCTATTGCCAGCAGTGTCACTGAACTTCTCAAGATCCAGAAAGGTATTCAAAACATATTTAAAACAGTTCATGTGAGTACAGTGGTTCTACCTTAATATTATAAAGTGACAAGAATACTTTTTGTGCGCCAAAAAATAAAAAAATAACGACTTTTCAACAATATCTAGTGATGGCCAATTTTTAAAACACTGCTTCGAAGCTTTACGAATCTTTTGTTTCGAATCAGTTGTTCGGAACGCCAAAGTCACGTGATTTCAGCAGTTTGGCAGTTTGATACACGATCCAAATCACTGATTCGAAACAAAAGATTTGTAAAGCTTCAAAGCAGTGTTTTGAAATCGGCCATCACTAGATATTGTTGAAAAGTCGTTATTTATTTATTTTATTTTTTTGGAGCACAAAAACTATTCTCGTCGCTTTAGAATATTAAGGTAGAACCACTGCAGTCACATGAACTGTTTTAAACATGTTTTGAGTACCTTTCTGGATCTTGAGAGGTTCGGTGACATTGCTGGCAATAGAGGCCTCATTGAGCCATTGGATTTCATCAAAAATATCTTAATTTGTGTTCTGAAGATGAACAAAGGCCTTACGGGTGTAGAACGACATGAGGGTGAGAAATTAATGACATTATTTTCATTTTTGGGTGAACTAACCCTTTAAATAAAATGTATTTAAAAGGTTAGTTCACCCAAAAATGAAAATAATGTCATGTACTGGTCAGTCTTTACATACAGTTACAATTAAGGGGAACTAGTGCTCTCAAATATCAAAAGAATGCAAATCTTCAAAAAGCAAAGCATAAAGTTCCAAAATACTGGTAAAACTCATGAGCTATATTCCAAATCTTCAAATCTCTCTGTGATTTCTCATGAACATGACAAAAGACTGTGTTGATGAAGATGAAAAGATGGAGCCTGTCAGACTGAAGAAGGTGTGGACACAGTGGAACTCTATATTCAGCTTCAGGTGTTTGGATGCTATAAGGTCTACACCTATGTTAGCTGCAGCAGCACAAAGAAGGTATGCGATGAGCTTGTGTAGGCGATGGAGAATGACTTTAGTTCTGGAAGCAACTCAGATGTGGAGAGGAGTTTGACGAGGACATGGAGAAAGGCATTTGGTCAGCCCCAAAGAGGTTCTGGCATCATGTAACAGGCACTTATGCTTGTCTGAGGGGTTGTATATCGTCTGACTCTTGATGGAAGCTGACAAAGGACCTTTGTCACTGCCCTCAAATTCAATAGACCCTAAACTATTCTGCTTATTTATTTATTTATTTTTTAGCAAAATTAGGAGGGCTGCAGGCTCAACCTGGAGGTTACAGTAGATGTGAGTAAAACCCTAAACCCACTTGTAATGAAGGCGGGACTCACAGGTAAGATCCAAATGCAAGCTTTTATTTAGAGTGAGCATGGGTGTACAGGCAGGGTCAATCAGGAGCAAACAGGAACAGCAAGGGACAGGCAGAGTCGTAGTCAGGGTACAGGCAGGCAGATAACACTCACAGGTTGGTATACAAGGCAAAGGTCAGGACAGGCAGCAATGGGTCGTAAACAGGAATCAGGCTAGATCAATCACAGGCAGACAGGATACAAGGAAACGCTCAGAAATGTAACACAAGTGAAAACAAGACTTCACGATCAGGTGATGAGTGTGTGAGTCTTTTATAGTCCAGGTAATGCATGGCAGCTGGGTGTGGTGATTAGTGTAGTGATTGGTGGAGTGAGTGCAGGTGATTGGCAGAGAGGATTATGGGGAATGTAGTCCAGGAAGTGACAGGAACTGACGGTGATCGTGACACCACTGCCCTAAATATATATATATATATATATATATATATATATATATATATATATATATATACAGATTTTTTTTTATTTTTTTAAATGTTTTAAATATTTTCACTTGAAAATTATTATGAATGGTACCTAAAATAAATAAATAAATACAAATCAAATAAAATATCAGGTTTTATAATGCATTGTATCATTATTGATTCAATATTGATAATGAAGTTGAATCATTGTCAAAGCTATTTTTATACCCATTTATGTCAGTATATTATTTAAAGGTCCCGTTCTTTGTGATCCCATGTTTCAAACTTTAGTTAGTGTGTAATGTTGTTATTAGAGTATAAATAAAATCTGTAAAATTTTAAAGCTCAAAGTTCAATGCCAAGCGAGATATTTTATTATCTACCCCCCCCCCCCCAACAATATGTAGAATAAGCTATAGGCCTATGCAATTATTCATTAATTATGTTTAAATATGTAGATTACTTTTACTATTTATATAAGCTTATACTATTTATGTAAACTGCTTTTATTTATTTTCCATTTCCAATTTTAAACAGGTCTAAGGAGTTTGTTGTTTTCATGTAGCCTTGGCAATTAGCCTGAATAATATGGACATGAAATAAAACTTGTCAATTCACCTCAATATTCCTTTTACAATCATTTAACCCGCCATGGGCAATGCTGAAGTCGCTGTCAAATACTGTCATTATGTTTGACGCTTATAAGACAGGGGTACACTTTTGTGTAGTCTGCCGTAAAATGTGTCTTGCACTTTTTTGTGTGTGTGTGGCACTCTCCCTCTGCCATGGTGCTCCTGTTTCTAGATAGACATAACGATTAATTTGGTTCGGGAGAAGAGATAAAAGCCCGCCCACACTGACAATTGATTGGTTGATTTGCCGATACAGGCCAATCAGGATGCTGCCTTACATGCGCTTCGCACACACGCACACTACCACACACACGCAAGGTCTCTCGCTCCATCTCCGTCTCTGTCGTGTGCGCGCTACACGGTTTGAAACACACCCTGGCCTGTATCCCAATGTGCATACTATCCACCCTATCCACCCTAAATAGTATTGAATATTACTAGTGTCACATACTATTTAGGATGGATAGTATGCACATTGAGACGCAGGCACAGTCGCTGTCTTGCATGCGCGCTCTTGCTCGCTCGCTCTAGATTCCGGGAGATTTTAACTAATTTGCGGGCATCAGGGAGCCGCAATCAAAATGCGGGAGACTCCCGGAACTTCCGGGAGACTTGGGATGTCTGAAGAGTTGCGTTTGTAGAGTGTGTTTGTCGCCATGTCGTCGAAACGCTGTTATTTTCATCCCGCAGTCCAATCACCTTTGTTTGGCCTTCCCAGGGACACTGTACTTAGAGATCAATGGTTACAATTTATGTTTAACTCGGTTCCCGAAAATTATAATTGTGGAATCCTTACTGCAATAGTTAATGTTGGACTGCAGTGCACATAATGGCCACAAGAGGGGACTATGTTTATGTATATGGCTGTTTTCCGTATGAGGTACTCTTCTGAGTGAGTGCTAACGTTGTACATTTTCTGTCGCTGCTTGTGGAGATTAAAGAGTTCAGTCTCTCGGGAATTATTGTCTTTTGTGTTCATTCGGCACAACACCACAATAATCCACATGTAAAACTATGTGAAGCACACGTTATGGTAAGAGGCATGACATTTCCGGGCAAGGTGCGCTCTCTATGGCTCTGGGTTCGCTAAGCTGCTGTCGAATCACAACACAGGAACCGCTGGCACAATCAGAACTCGTTACGTATTTCTGAAGGAGGGACTTCATAGAACAAGGAAGTCATCAGCCCGTTTTTATGACAGTGGAAACAGCGGTATACAGATAAGTAAATTATGTGAAAAATACTGTGTTTTTTTACACGCGAAACATGAACACATGTTATATTGCACACTATAAACACAATCAAAGCTTCAAAAAACCACGAAAAACGGGACCTTTAAAATGTGACCAAAACAATATGGACTCACAGCACAAATATTTTCTTTAATAATATAGGGACAAATGATAACATTCTTTTTTAAATTTGGTAATTATTTGGAAAAAACACATAGCTCGCAAAAAAAAAAAAAAAAAAAAAGTAACTCTCTCAAGAAGTTAATGCACTTGTACATCAAAATTATAGCTGTTAAGCTGCAAGTTTGGACAAGCACTGGACAGAGAGCTCTCAAACCTCAACACTCATGTTCATGACCTAGGTCAACTTGTGTTCCACCATCTTCTTGGGGCATGACAGTGTGTGAAGAAATAAACTGTTGAAATAATCAGAAGGATTTTACTCTTGATCATTAGTTTTCCCTGGTTCTCAAAACAGTGTTTATCTCTGCAGGAGGAACATTCCTGGCAAATGCTCAAGTTATTTTTTAAAAATCAGATCATCTTGTTTTCTTCGAGTTTCAGCATTGCAACAATCAACATTTCACAATCATTACTTAGAAATGCACAAGATATTAGACAATAGATATACACAAGGACAGTAAATATAGACTGTAATTACAAACAACTGACAAAGTAAGTATGAACAAGCTAGTGTAAGCATGCTTAACAATGACATCTAACTGGGATCTATATTAGTCCATTGCAAGACATATCAGCATCATACACAATGAAGAACTGTTTATTATGAATAACATATTTCTATAGTTCTGCATGCACCTTCTGAAGAGTGCAGTAATTCTTTTATTTTAGAGCCAGAGTCTGTTACCTTTACAGCAAAGTCAGTTGCATCAGGTTTTGTAGTCAATGTTTTGAAGAGACTTGTTGAAATCAGTGGTGCTCCTGCTTACTCATGCACAGGGTAATGGTGACACCAGCATAGAAATATTTATTAATCTGCTTTCCTGAAAATGCAGAATACTATTAAACACAGATGCTTGCTTAAGGTCTCTGAATGCATACTTAAAATTAATAAATAAACAAAAGCTAACAGTTGAATGTGTGTATGTCACAGTTTCACCAGGCTCTCCACATCCTTCAAGGCTTTCCTCCCAAGCTACAGTATATCCATTTGCCTTCTTTTTAAAGAAGCCAAACAAAACTATGTCTTTGGCAGCAGGGAGCTGTTGGCCATCAAGCTGGCACTCAAACTGTCTTTAGAGTTCTGGTCACCTGTATCAAATAATCACCTTTGCAAGTATTGTCCAGGGTCCGAAAACTCCAAGGCAGATGCTTTCTCCAGACACACCACTCTTCTGAAATTTCCAATGCTACTCCTGAGCCCATCATCATCAGCGCCATGAAAAGAATTATCAATTTCCAACTCACTGACCTCCAAAATACACCTCAAAACAACCAATCAGATTGGTTTCAAACAACCAATCAGATTTGAGGGACACATTTATGTCAAGTTTAGGCTTAAAACCAAAATATGTTGAGCCAGGAACATGTTTTACTTAGCAAAATCACAGTGACCTGTGCCATGGCAAAGGTACTGGTGACTGTGCTATGGCTAAAGTTCCTTGTCACCTTTTGTTTGGCAAGATCCAGTTTCTTGATCAATGCCCATGGTCACATCTAAGAGTGGATTACACAGATCTTCTTCCCTCTGATGGTTACTCCTGCATCCAGGTCACCACTTCTTTCATCCTGTACCATTGGAACCATGCTCATGTCAAAGTTGTCCATTGATAGAAGAGCCAGGCTGATGTCCTGCACACCAATCCAGCACTGTACCAGCAGGGGCGGAGTTTATGTATGATAGAGTATGGCAGTTGCCATACGCTGGCATTCAGAGAAAACAGGATCAAATAAACAGTTCATGATGCTGCTCATTAGTTCTGTTGCTTGAGTTGGCCTTTGGAAGAAATTGCAGTTTTGAAAAGCAAATTTAAACAGCCTTACACAAAGTCCTAACCAGATGCGATGCGATAAGATTATCAGCAGCAAGCAATTTATCTGTCCAAACCAGACTCAACTCAAGACAGGACAAAATCTATCAAAAATCACAGCCAATTAGATGAGCATGTGGGCAGGCTCTCACTGCAAGCTCACTGCTTTAGCAACAAAAAGGATAAGTGTCACGGATGGAATCACCAGGCACTGTCACAACGATCTCAATCACCAGAGTATTAATCACCACATGCTCATTGTCTGGTCTCATCTTAGACTCACCTTATGTTCTCCTGGATTGTTACTCACCTGAAGACTCCTTACCTGCTGTTCGTCTCGCATAACCTGATATTGCTGAGTTCAACATGTTCCAGGGTCAACATTTTTGTTGAGATTTGAACAACATTCAAATCAACCAATCAGATTTCAGTGACAAGTTTACAGATTATGTCAAGTTTAGACTTAAAATCATAAATTGGTGCTTCTACATCAGTGTTATTCATCTATCATTTCCCTCTGATTTTTTGGGATAACTTTTGGGGAGGGTTAGGTTTAGGGGTAGGAATAGGGTTAAGATTAAATTTTCAGACTAGAATGTTGTTCCAGGATCAACAAAATATGTTAACCCAGGAACGCATCTAACTCGGCAATATCAGGACGTGCGTTCCTCTCCTCATCCAAGTCTCCATTCTCCTTGTCTCCAATCTCCAGTCTCCAGCTCCTTGTTTCCAGTCTCCAGTTCTGTGTCCTCTAGCAAGTCCTGAGTGTTTGTCCTGCAAGGAAATAAGGGAAAGGATTCATTATATATTCATCAGTGTCAGAAAACTTATTTGTGGCAACTTAGCTGTCTGTTATCCTCCTGCTGCATTGTCTTTTCAAACCAGTTCATCCATCTCCATTTCAATACTGCTGTGTACAATAAAGCTTGTCTTTATTTATACTTACCATCTCTCTAGTTTGTTTCCTGATAACAAGAACATTATAATTCTTACATCTTACACCATTTTAAAAATACATACTGAGTGACTCTTTTTTTTATCATAGAATACACTTTGTTACCTACATATTATAGAATTGCACCTTTATTCCATGTGCAGAGATGGCAAAGGTACACACATCCTTCACTCTCAAGTAGAAGTACAGATACTCATGTTTAAAAAGACTGGTAAAACTACACTTTTTTACTCAAGTTAAAGTAAAGAAGTATGGACTCTAACATGAACTTAAGTAAAAAGTAGCCATTACTACTACCTATTTTAGTGTCACGCTGGTAACTGGACCTCACATCATATTAATACATTAATACAAAAGAACTTACATTTCAATTTTTGTTAGCTAATGAATTTATCCAGGCTGAACAACCACCATGTAGAACAGTGCTGGACTGGGACAAAATTTCAGGCTAGGAAAAAATCTCACACTCATCCAGGCCATCCCATACACCCACAACAAATTTTGAAACCATGGATAACCCTATTTTTTGTAAGGCTATCTCATAAAAAACGTTTAAATCCTTAGGCTGAGGCTGCTGAAAAATAATTAAAAGTTCTCTCTTGAATTGCACCTTTACTTCTATTTTCCTTTTCATTCTCTTAATTTTCCCTGATATTCCTCTGTCTCTCACTCTTGTATGTGTGTACTTGTTTCGCTAATTTTCATCAGCATGTTTACTGTTATGAACAGAACTGTCTTCACCTTGTTGCAAAACAACCACCTCATTGTAATTTGTTTGCAAATAATATACATTTATTTTGGTTAAATTTAAAGTATTACATTACGACCATGTGTTATTGATATATCTTAAAATTATTTAAATACTCTAGAAACTGCCTAAATGCCAAAATTAGTACAGTGATAACTACATCATGACAGTGTTTATAAACAATTCATTTGTATCTTTCACAAAATTTGGCAGCTGGAATGCAACTGGTCAAGGAGGTAGAATGGGTAGAAGAGATAAGTTGAACTAACTCTAAACTCTAAACTCTTCCCAGGTCACACAAATTGCTGTCTGATAATATTGGGCCTTTTTCACCCTTTTAAACCATTTATGTATAAACAATCCAGGCCAGCCCAAAAACCAAATGGCCCACTGGTGAAAGTCCTTATACTCACTTCGGCCAGTCCATGCCTCTTTGTTTCTAGAGCTGTGAAGCACAATAAATGTAAAAAAAAAAAAAAAAACATATCTTTAGGGGTACAACCGGGTGTGCCTCATATGTCATGAAAAGTGAAGCTGCGGGCTCTTTGATTGCCCCCTGGTGGCTGGATGCAGTACAGGTCATAAACCTTGCCCTCTCCATTCAAACGAACGGGAATGAGTCAAAACAAAAAAATAAATTACACTTCAAATAAAATTTGCCAAAAGATGGTTTTGGTCATTTAGGTAGTTGTTATCACGCTGATTTAATTGTTCGTTTTTGTGATAAGTTTGATTTTAGCTAGAAATCTGATGCTATAGAAACGGGGCGTGTAGTCATGATTGCTGGTTGTGACTGACAGCTTCTCTGAGGACTGTCGGCGCTTCGAGGGGAGATTGAAGATAAATAAATAACTATTAATTTTCGATATCTTTGTTATTTCACACCGACAAAATGAGTTGTTCAGCAGTTAAGTGTCCTAACCGACCTACAGGATCTGACGGATCACTGAACTTTTTTCGGTAACGTTAAATGTGGGCTTTATAAGCTAATTAATAAATGTTATTAGTTAAGATAACACACCTAATGTTATCCATGACGGTAAAAATTAGATGATCGATATCTGGCAGTTACTAATTATTTTTATGGGTATAAAATAATAATTAGCAGGACAAAACTAATGATAGCCTACTCTAATTAATTATAGAGCACTGTCTACAGCAGTCGATCTCCTGTAACGTTAGTTTAACTTTATTTAAAATGGCAGGACCATTTCTGACATTTTAGAGTTGTTTCTAGTGGCATATTATATTGAGTTTATGTACTAAATTTGCTGCTACAAAAATATTCTATTTCTATTGTTCTATAAACAGAGTAGCCTATTATTTTATAGGTAGAATTTTAAATTGTTTATAATTTATATAGCATATTTAAAATACATCAATGATGACGCAGTCATCTGGGCGGAAGTTTGATACCGCGACTCCGCCTCCGGGCTCCACTGACGATTCCTTCTGCACATGCCCAGGCTCCAAACTGACGTTTTTGCGTAACACGCAACGCCCATTGTCGTACGTTTTACATTCAGTTTTTTTTTTTTTTTTTTTACACAAAAAAGTCAACCCTCATTCTAGCCTTATGTCTGTAATGATTTTAGGGGGTTTATCCCTTAAGGTCTGTCAGTAAATGGCCAGTTATGATTGGCTAATTGCATAGGACAATGTATCAACACCCTTACTATTGCATGTGTGTAAGTGTTTTGAAAATATTATCCATATAAAACAGTCATCTACAGACAAAATATTATGAAATTATTTACTTGCACTTTGCAATGTAGCTACTGTCAGATACAATACATTTGGCTGCATCATCTTTCAACAAATGTTTCGGACCCACTTTATATTAAGTGGCCTTAACTACTATGTACTTACATTTAAATTAATCATTTGATACAATGATTATACACCTCAATAGCTGAAAATGTGTTTTGCAATTCAATATTAACCCAATAAGTACATTGTACTTATTTTTTTATGTAAGTACATAGTAGTTAAGGCCACTTAATATAAAGTGGGACCAATGTTTCTTACTCTCCATTACACTGTACCTTGTTTACTCAACAATGCTGTCAAATGCTATGAAGAAACATACAGATTCAATCCAAGATGCCATTAAAAATAAACCATCCACTTGGTCCTTACACTCTTAGCCCGGATTTTATATTTACTTAAACTATATAATTACAATATACTTAAAATATTTAAGTTTGATTGCATTACTTATAAAATATAAGTATATTCTACTAAATTGTGGATGTAATTTGAATGTGTTAATAAATTTAAGTTAAATGCACTTAAATTATTAAGTTTTTCTCCTGACCACGCCTCTTACACATTGGTTTACGGCAGGTAATGACGCCATTTTGTCGTGGTGTGTGTGAATTCAAGGAGCTGTTGATGAGAAGTTGGAACATTTGTTTTCGCAAGTTCTGCAGACATTTTTTTCCAAACATTTGCCTTTTTATCGTTTCCCCCCTGAGAGACTGTTTGTGAGCAGTGAAAATCGTTTGTTAAAGTTTAAACAACGGAAATGTTTTCTCCGGTTAGCTAGTGTTGTCTCTCGCGTGCGGTGGATCACCGTGCATGAACCCCTGATCGGCGAGTTCGACGCGCGTTATTTCGTCGTTTGTTTCTTTTTCACACGAGGAGCTGTTGTTGGGCGTGTAAACTTAGTTTGAACCTCTGGCTGTCGGCGAACACCGCGGCCGCGCCCGCACCCGCACTCCCAGCAGAGGAGGGAGGATGAAGCACGAAAATGGTGAGTGCAATAATTTAACGACCGTGTTTTATTTCGACACGGTTATTGATTGAAAGATTAAGTTAAAGTTAATTAACGAGTTGAAAACAAAAACAGATGGATATACTGTTTTATCTAGGTTCATAGCTTTCTTAACATCTTGTTTTGTGTTGCAGGTCAAGAAGAGATGCTTTGGATTAGAAGTGTAAGTATTGCCCTTATAACTGTGAAAAAGCTCAGCTATTTAAACATTATAGGCTCAAACAATGAAGTTATACAAGAACAGAACAATTTCCTTGTTTACATCTGGAACATATACATGTACATTTATATCACTCGTTATGCACAATATGTACACTTATACAGCCTTCACCAAAAACTCCATATCAGCTGTGTGTCATGTGGGTTTACTGAGACCTGTTCTTTGGCTGATTATTTTATTAATCTGCATACTGCACAGTGCACAATTACATGTAAACCATAAAATCAGGTGCCATAATCAAGACTTTAACTTCAATGTTTGCTCCTCACAGAAAAGTTGTCAACGACGAGCCTGACATCAGCCTGATGGTACTTCAATGGCCAGCTCTTTCTACAGTAAACCAGGTATGTATTGATGCATGGAGTATATGACAATACCATTATCTGATGCATTATTATATGATAATGTCTTTGTCGATCTTTGTCTTCCTCTACTAGGTTGCAGCTGACAAGGACTCATACAGGCAAACTTCAGTGAGAATCCTCTGTGTTGATCTATAAAGTGCTCAGCTAAACCCATCATGAGTGAAGATCGTCTTGGAAGGATGTTTGGTGATGGATGAACCGACCAACCTCAGGACTTCTGTGTCCTTTTTTCTGACTGATTTATGCCCTGCAACTGGACTACCCTAACTGTATGAAAAATACTTTATATTTTATTCAGCAGGTAATGCTCATCCTAGGAAAATGTGAGCTGGCACCTAAAATGGAATACTGCCACTATTGTGAACTCAGGAGTGTAAACAAACCATATAGTTTTGATGCAGTTTGTTGTGATTCTGAGATAGACTATTTATGTGCTTAACAATAAGCTGATTTGTTAAAATTATTTTTTTCATGTTTTATAAGGAAATGTTTTCAGGACATAAAATGTTGTTGTATTTGGAATTGAATTAAAATAAAACATAAAATTGAATTAATGTACCTTTTATTTGCTTTTTTTCTTAATTTTGTAGTAAAATAGAAGTTGCTATAAATTAACTTGTACATTGAACTTAACTATACTATGTGTAATAACTACAAAGTAATTAATATTACAAAACATTTTAAGTTAAATGAACTTGAATTTTTAAGTTCACATTACTTAATCATTACTTAATTTTTTTAGGGCAACCAGTTTCCTCAAATTTTTTAAGTAAATTCAACTTATCCGGGCTAACAGTGTATGCTGGGGTCCTTTTGAATGCTGTACAGATGCTAACATGCTGTTTAAATTTGACACTTTTAAAGAAAAAATGTTCCATTAGTCTTCCACTTATCCTGTTGCCATGTGGAGTACATCAGAAATTAAATGGGCATTTGTATACCTTAACCAGTGTAGACAGTGTCATTGTATTATAATGGCTTCTGTTTGGTTTTGATGGGAACCAATGCTCACGTCCTGTGTAGACAAGTGTCAACCATTCTAAGTGAGTGTAAAAAGTGATGTTGTAATTGTAATCGAAAGTAACACTGTCACTGTTTTTTCATGTTTAATATTGTAGCTGGTAGATTTAAAGCAGTCAATTGTATAAAGTGCTATATAAATATGACTTGACAAATTGTACCCCTATCATATAGCCGCTCTTGTTTGTATTGAACCTGGAGAAAATTCTCCATGGATAGCCACCACAAAGTGTGTAGATTTGCTCTCAGGTCCATGACATTAACTGAATTTCGTTATGATTGTTTGAAGGTTCATCCTCCCAAGCCTCTCTAATGATGTCAAACACCCCCCGAGGCTGACGTCCATAGAGAAGCTTGAATGGGGGAAAACCCTGTGGAGGCTTGCGGGACCTCCCGCATGGCAAATAATAGGAGTTCTAGCTATCTGACCCAATTTTTGGCATCCTCCTGTATGACGTTACGAATCATGGATTTCAATGTGCGATTAAATTATTCCACCAGGCCGTCCATTTGTGGGTGATAGATGCTGGTATTAAATTGATTTAATGCCCAATAATTCATAAAAGTTTGCATTCATGACATAAACGTTGTGCCCTGATCAGTGAGAATTCCCACTTACACTTATTTGAAACAGCACCTCTGCCACAATTTTAGCCGAAATGGTGTGGAGAGTGACTGCTTCAGGATATCGTGTTGCATTATCCACTAGGACTAATGCAAAATGATGCCCTTGTGCCGATCATTCTAATGGCCCGACGAGGTTCATGTCAATTCTTATGAACTTCGATTAGAGGTAATGGCTGGAATGGCACTTTTGAAGTGGCTGGTGGATTCACCAGCTGACATTCAAGACAAGATGCACACAATCTGCATACACTCTCATGAATGCCCAGCCAAAAGAATCGGGCCATGAGACGAATAATTGTTTTATTTTCCCCTAAGTGCCCTGCCATTGGCATACAATGAGCCACATGAAAAAGCATTTCCCTGTGGCTCTTTGGCACTAATAACTGGGTTGTATCCTCTTTTGACCGAGTGTCTTGGGTCACTCGATACAACCAATCTTTTATAATGGCAAAGTAAGGGTAGGAGAGCAGTTGATCAGGCTCTCTGTTGATGGACTCTTTCAAACGCATTTTTAAGTATGTCATCCTGGGACTATTCCAGGGGAAAGTCATCTAGCAAGATTTAGCACTGCCCTTGCCATACATGTATGTTCCCCTGAATTAGTCCCATATTCTCGAAGAATGTCCCCAACTAAGCAAGCCAGAGGCGACATCGGCAAGGAACCACAGCTGCCCCAAAAGGCCTCACCCAGCATCAGATTCAAAAACATTCTAGTCACTGGCCATCAGAGGCTTTTAAGATCTATATCCAATCCAATCGCTTCCATGTTAAAGAAGCACAATGAACCCTTACCAGCCAAATTCTTCAGCTTGTTCTCTCGCTCAATCGTACAAGGTCACCATATCCTCCTCAATTAACATAATCAATTCAGTAAAATAGTGAAAATATTGGTAACGCTTTAGATTACAGCCCGGAAAGTACTGTGTAACAACCAGGAAAATAATAATTACTTATACTGTAAGTATTTTAGAACTAAGGGGTACTTATACTAGGGAAAATATACTCTTGTTCCATAGTTACAGGGTAAGTATGACATCTGCGAGTTGTAAATTAAAGTAGTGCTTGTTACCCTCTTGTTTCATGTAGTTACAGGGTAAGTACAATAAAAAACACACTGTCTGATATCACTGACAAACCTTTATTTGAAAAACAACTTAATTCAAAACTGGTTTACAACACTTCTTATTCACTTATTCATTTTTAAAATCAACTTTTCATTTCAAATCATAAAGTCTTCACAGAGAGTAGCATGTTTTGTCCTTTTTTTCTCTCTTTCTTGGCTTGCTCCTCCTCTTGTTCCTCTTCTTCTTTTTCACTCTTTCCACTGATGAATCTTAAGAAGGAATCCCGTGTCTTTTGCCATTCTGTATGAAAAGAAAATACAGTACACCCAGAAATGTTCTCATGGTTTACTCATCTTTTCGCTTCCAACCAACTTTCACCAGCATGTGCATGAGAGTCGACTTTCTGTTTGACGAAGCACATTTAATGAGCAATGTAAAGCTTCAAGCTTTCATGGCGTTCTTGCGGGAGTTTCATGGGAATCTCGCGTGTGAACTGGCATCTCTGTTTTTCTGTCTTGTCTGTTTCTCATTATTATTATCTGTTATTCTGTGTATTTTGTTTTGAGTAGTAATTTAAAAAAAAAAAAGGCATCCACATGACTTTTCGCATGAGTTTATCGGCATGCTTACGTCACGCCTCAAGTTATGTCAAGCATGAACTCTCAACCCTCTCATGCATGCGCAGGTGACGCAGGTCGGAAGCATTAGTCTACAGTTTAAAAATGTAAAATATTTATAAATTCTTACAAACACTTATCGTTTCACTTCAGAAGACATTGATTCATCCATTGGGGTCGTATGGATTACTGTCATTATTACTGTATGTGCTGTTTGCTTTGACTTTTAGGAACACATGAGCTTGCATAATAAAGCATTCCCAAAGATTATTTATTATCCTAAAAACCTTTGTTTGTCTGAAGAAGGAAAGTCATATACATCTCGGATAGCATGAGGGTAAAAGATGAGTAAATGGTGAGGACATTTCTGAGTGTACTCTATTTTCTGTTAATACATACAGAATTTAAAGAATGAAAAAGTAGAAGAGGAACAGGAGGAGGAAGCCAAACAAGAGAAACAAATAAGAAGTGTTGTAAATCTGTTTTGAAATAAGTTGTTTTTCAAATAAAGGTTTCCAAGTGATATCAGATTGTGTATACGTTTTTATTGTACTTACCCCGTAACTACATGGAACAAGAGTATATTTCCCCAGTATTAAAAAAAATGCATTATTGTAGTTTTGCCTTGAAACAACTCAATCAGTGTACTTTTGCAATAAAAAGAAAATACTGTGTAAACGCACTGATATGTAGCCTACTCCGTAAGTTTTTAAAAACCCTTTATATATTTGTACACTATTATTACAAAAAGGCGTGCAGTGTATGTTCTCGCTAAATTGCTTCCAAACGTAAGATTGTTGTCTATCATAATAGTACAAGTACAAGTACCCTTTAGTTCTAAAATACTTACAGTATAAATAATTTGTTATTTTCCTGGTTGTTACCCCTTTATACCCCAGACTTTACATATTGTTCCCCTATACTTACACGTACTTACTTTATAGGTACACTATAATTACCCAAAGTTACACTGTAAATACATTGTAATTACACAGTACTTTCTGGGCTGTAATCTAAAGCGTTACCCAAATATTCTACCTCACTGCTGCAGCAGTCTTCCCACCCGCTCCCACAGGAGCCCACTCCGTTCTTACACTGCAGTAGCAGTGTTGTCTCCTCCACTCCCACAGGAGCTTGCCGTGAACTTTCCTTCACGGCAGGAGCTTAGTTTGTCTGGCTGACCCTTTCCACTGCAGCAGCAATGATGTCCCCTTCAGTATATATATATAAAATATATATAATTCTCTCTACAGCTGGCGAGGCTTACCCATCCGATGCTGCGAGACTTGATCTCCCATCAGATGCAGCAAGAGCCCTCCCAGTCAGTTTCCATCTTTTCTCCTTCCCCGTCCAGCGAGGCTTACCCGGCTGATGCCGTGAGTATTGATCTCCCATCGGATGCAGCGAGAGCCTTCCTGGTCTGTTTCCATCTTTTTATCCTTCTCTGTCCGGCAGGGCTTACCTGTCTGACACAGTGAGTCTTGATCTCCCGTCAGATGCAGTGAGAGCCCTCCCAGTCAGCTTTCATCTTGTTATCCTTCTCCGTCCGGCAAGGCTTACCTGTCTGATGCCACAAGCATTGGTCTCCTGGAGCCTTGGTCTCCCATCTGACGCCACGAGAGCCTCCCGGTCAGTGCTTCCTTCCTCGTCCGGTGAGGCTTACCCCTCCGAGGCCTTGAGCATTGGTCTCCTGGAGCCTTGGTCTCCTGTCGGATGCCGTGAGAGCCTCCCTGTCAAGCAGCTGCGCTCACTCCCAATTCCTTTCACCCCACCATCGGCCAATGGGACCCACTCACCCATCACCGGGAGCTGCTCCCGTAGGAAGCTGAGTGGGCCCTTCTAGTTGGTCATTCCGAAACCATGCAGTCCCTCGTCTTTTGATCAGTAGGGCTCACCCGTTCGATGCCATGAGCATTGGTCTCCTGTCGGACGTAACCAGAGCCCTCCCGATCGGGCACTCCAAATCACACTCTCCCCGTCAATCGGCCAGTAGGGCCCATCCACCCGGCGATGTACAATCCCGTCAGAGGCAGCACAGGAGCGTTTGAAAGCAGGTGTCTTAATATATTCCTAATATATCCCCTGAAAGACACCTGCTTTCAAACGCTCCCGTTTGTTTCTGTGTAAGCGTAAGATGTCTATTTACAACATGTTTTTGAAGCGTTGATCATTGTAGCCAATCACAGACATATCTGTTGAGCGCGTGAACACAATGCCCAGTCAGATTTTAATAATGTGACAATACCAGCGTTTCCCCCTAGCATTTTGAGCAATGTTGAGCGGATTCTTAAACACCTCTGATTGTGTTCACATGCTCAACAGATATGTCTGTGATTGGCTACAATGATCAACACTTCAAAAACATGTTGTAAATAGACATCTGTGACACTCTTCACTGAACGCTTACATAGATACACACAGGAGCGTTTGAAAACAGGTGTCTTAATATATCCCTAATATATCTGCTGATAGATGCCTGCTTTCAAACACTCCTGTTTGTTTATGTGTAGGCGTAAGATGTCTATTTACAACATGTTCATCATTGTAGCCAATCACAGACATATCTGTTCAGCACATGAATAAAATGCTCTGTCAGAGATGTATACACTCAACAGTGCTCAAAATGTTAGGGGGAAATGCTGGTATTGTCACATTTTTAAAATTTCAGTACCAACTTGGTACTGAAGTCTATACTTTTGACAACACTAATGAAAAGCCAAATAGCCCAAAATCTCAAAATTGACCTGTGCATGAAAATAACAAAAAAATTGAATATTTAATGGTATTTTTAGACACAGTAGTGCCACCTTTGTAGTGTTTTTGTTGTTGTTGTTTGTTTGTTTTTTAGGCCAGACTCGGATGGTACATACTTTATTCAGTGTTTTTAATATTATGCTGACACCACAATTATGTGTTATGGGTGATGACTACCAAAAAGAAGGTACTAGCAATAGTTTGGTGGATTTTAATACTCTTACCTACTGTAACAGAAGTCCACTGAAGGCGCGTTGAACTAAACCCAAGTGCAGTTTTATTGAAAACTTGAACAGATACAAAATAAACAAAAGATTTGACAAAACGAGACTTGGTTTGATTTGAAATAACATGAACTTAACTTAAACAGAAACATAAACTCTCCAACAATGGATTACACAAACAAAGCTAGACAAGAGAACAATGATAACATAAGGGTTTAAATACAAGTACTTGGGAAACACATGACAACAATGGGCAAGAGACACAAGGAACAAGGGAACCAATGACAACCAGAACTCAGAAACACATGACCATAAACAACCAATCAGCAGGGAGCACATGAGGAGCACGGAAAGCATGACACAAACTGCATGAACAAAATAAAAGACATGAAATCATAAACATGAAACATGAAACATGAACACGAAAACAACAAAATGAAATGAACATGAAAACAACGTAAGCAAACGTGTCATATACCCCCCTCAAAAAGGGCGGCTCCAGATGCACTATAGAAACACCCCTCCAAAATCCTAAACAATAAAAAGTCCAGGAGGGTGGAGGAGTGGAGGCGGTCTTGGTGGAGGGACGGTGGGCCAGGCCCAAGCAGGGGGACAGGAGCTGGACCTGGACCTGGGCTGTGGAGCATGGGCAGACTTGGACCTTGGAGCATGGGTGGACTTGGGCCTTGCAGCATGACAGACCTGGTCCATGGAACAGAGGGTCCCAGTGCACTGGCGGACCTGGGACGTGAGGCAGAGGGTCCTGATGTACTGGCGGATCTGTGCTGTGGTGCAGTGGTGGACCAAGCTCTGCATGGGCCGTGGAGCATGGGCAGACCTGGACCTTGGAGCATGGGTGGGCTTGGACCTTGCAGCATGGACGGACCTGGTCCATGGAGCAGAGGGTCCTGGCCATGGCCGTGGTGCAGTGGTGGACCAAGCTCTGCAGCCACTTGGACCTTGGAGCATGGGTGGGCTTGGACCTTGGATCAGAGGGTCCTGGTGTACTGGCGGACCTGGGCCATGGTGCAGTGGTGGACCAAGCTCAAAATCCAGGGGAAACTTGGCCAAACATGATGTGAGGGGGCTTGGCTCTGGTGAGGCAACCATAATAGCTGGAGACTATGGTGTGCTTTCCTGTAGCTTTCCTGTAGCTCAGTGGTTAGAGCATGGCACTAGCAATGCCAAGGTCATGGGTTCGATCCCAGGGATTGCACATACTCAGATACAAATGTATAGTATAATGCAATGTAAGTCGCTTTGGATAAAAGCGTCTGCCAAATGCATAAATGTAAATGTAAATGTAAATGTAAAATGTAAAATGTGTGGCAGGCATGATGTAAGGAGGCTCTGGCGTGGCGGAAATGATGGCTGGAGGCTCAGACGTGGTGGCCGTGACGTGGAGAGGCTCTGGCGTGGCAGCCATCTTGGCTGAGGGCTCAAATTGTTAGCTATTTTTCTAATAATGCTAAAAAGTGTTTCATTTCCTAATTGTGCTTTACATGCACAAAAAGTGTTATGTGCATTTATTGAATTAATTTTTTTCATTTGGCATACCTGCACCATGACGTCATCGCATGCTTCAGTAGGTGGTGCACCTGTGATGCGCTTCATTCAGAGTAAATACGCCAAAATACGTCACTTCAGCGCTCTCCTTTAATTTTTCTTTAATCATCTTTATTCTTCTTCTTTTCAGGTAACTGCAAAACAAGATGCACAAAACACACGTTTCGTTTAAAGGTCCCGTTTTTCGTGGTTTTTTGAAGCTTTGATTGTGTTGTGATTGTGCAATATAACATGTGTTCATGTTTTGTGTGTAAAAAAACACAGTATTTTTCACATAATTTACTTATCTGTATACCGCTGTTTCCACTGTCATAAAAACGGGCTGATGACTTCCTTGTTCTATGAAGTCCCTCCTTCAGAAATACGTAACGAGTTCTGATTGTGCCAGCGGTTCCTGTGTTGTGATTCGACAGCAGCTTAGCGCTCTATGGCTCTGAGCGCACCGTGCCCGGAAAGGTCACGCCTCTTACCATAACGTGGAGATGCACGCGCTCAGTGTTATTGTAAACATGTCTTTAATTTTATCCTATCAATTTGAGCCGGAATCAGACCCGGTGATTGGACTGCGGGATGAAAATAACAGCGTTTCGACGACATGGCGACAAACACACTCTACAAACGCAACTCTTGTGTATTCCTGTGGGCGGAGGTTAGTCAAAAAACTGTTTTAGTGACGTCATTAAAGAAGGAAGTAGAGGGGTGTAGTCCAAACTGGCCGTTCGATGTAGGCGACTTCTGTTAAATAAAATATCTCGCTTGGCATTGAACTTTGAGCTTTAAAATTTTACAGATTTTATTTATACTCTAACAACAACATTACACACTAACTAAAGTTTGAAACATGGGATCACGAAGAACAGGACCTTTAAATATAAACTCTGTGTAATGCAATTCTGATGAGCATGATGACGCCGAGTTTGAGCTTGGATTCTTGGGAGATGTCGTCTTCACCTCACAATTAATGGAAAAGAATCGGGATGGGACTCGGGCAGAAATCATGTTCATTCATGAGATTATTGTTGTTACTGTAGTATCGAGCAGAGCAGGGCGAGTGCTGTTGGAGCTGGACGAGGCCGCTGGAGCACGACAAACATCTCGCGAGCAGTGGAGCTCTTATTATGCTGCAGTCGCCGCTTCTGCTTCTTCCGGTCAAGCGTATGAGGTAACACAGCGCTGTTTATCTTATTAGAGACATTTGACTGTGTTAAAAATTATGTTAGTTATAACGTTACTGTAACGATTCAATACTCGACATGGGATCCATTTTGCAAGCTTTATTAAAAGTAATCGTCGTCGTACAGGCAGGGGTCAGAATCGGCAAACACAGCAATGTAGAACAGGCAGAAACGTGGTCAGAGACAGGCAGAGGGTCAGGGCAACAAGCAAGGTTCACAGTCCAGAGAGCAGGCACAGGGTCGATGGGCAGGCAGCAAAGGGTCAGGAAACGTTAGGCAAACAAAGACAGTAACAGGTAATCCAACAGGGTATTAACGCTCAGAAATGACAGCCGGGGCAAGATCAAACACAGGCAGACAGGATACAAGGTACGCTCAGAATTGTCACTAGGAATCAAGACTTCGCAAATGGGTGGTGTGTGTGAGAGTCTTATATAGTCCTGATAATGAGCTGCAGCTGGGTGTGGTGATTAGTGATAGTGTGCTAGGCTGTATGTGGCAACAGGTGATTGGTGTGGAGTGAACATGTGACTGGCAGAGAGGATTGTGGGAAGTGTAGTCCGGGAACTGACAGGAACATGACAGGAACAGATGGTGATCGTGACATAACGCCCCCCTTCCGGAAGGCGCGTCCTCGCGACGTAAATGGAACAGCTAGGGAGGGGGGGTGGGTGCATTGGGGACTGGTATGCAGACGTAAACAGGGTCCCCAATGCAGGTTCCAGGAACTCGGCCACCATGGCGGGTCAGGTCCTACGGGCAGCAACGGCGGGTCAGGTGCTACGGGCAGCAACGGCAGGTCAGGTGGCTCGGGCGGCCACGGCAGGTCAGGTGGCTCGGGCGGCCACGGCAGGTCAGGTGGCTCGGGCGGCCACGGCAGGTCAGGTGGCTCGGGCGGCCACGGCAGGTCAGGTGGCTCGGGCGGCCACGGTAGGTCAGGTGGCTCGGGCTGCTCCGGGACGGCAGCGGGCTCGGGCTGCTCCGGGACGGCAGCGGGCTCAGGCTGGCAAACTGGTCCATGGTCAAGGAAGCCTGAGTGCATCCTCCAGGCACGCAAGACCGCCAAAACATAAAAAGTGAAGACAGCCCTCTTGGCCATCACAGGACTGACAGGGAGAGCAGGCTCTGGAGCGGATTCACTGGCTGGAGCGGATTCTGGAGAAGACTCACTGGCTGGAGCGGGCTCTGGAGCGGACTCACTGGCTGGAGCGGGCTCTGGAGCGGACTCACTGGCTGGAGCGGGCTCTGGAGCGGACTCACTGGGGAGCGGGCGGAGCGGATTTCTGGAGCGGACTCAATGGCTGGAACAACCCCTTCTATTCCAGACACTGAAGGGGCGGCCATCTTGCCCGTGGACACTGGCGAAACGGCCATCTCGTCCATCGCATCCAGGGCGCTTGAGTGCGTCGCACCTGGCGAACAAGAGTCCATGGCAACCGGCGAACTTGAGAGCGTCGAAACAGGCGAACTTGAGAGCGTCGAAACAGACGAACTTGAGAGCGTCGAAACAGACGAACTTGAGAGCGTCGAAACAGACGAACTTGAGAGCGAAGCGGCCGGCTGGCTTGAGTGCGAAGCGGCCAGCTGGCTTGAGTGCGAAGCGGCCGGCGGATGCTTAGAAATGCCAGCCGCTCGTGCTGAGATCAGCGGTGGATCAATCACACTGGAACGTAATCCTCTACGCTTTCTGACTGATCCAGAGATATAACGTGGCTCTGGGCGATCAGCGAAGGCATGACGTTGCTCTGGACGATCAACGGGGACATAGCGTTGCTCTGGGCGATCAGCGGAGGCGTTAACTGGTGTAGGTGTTGCGGTAGCCACCATCTTGAGAGCGTCGTCTTTAGCGGCCATTACATGGTTCACCACGGTTTCCTCGCATTCCTCCGCGACACCCACGGTAAATGGGGAGCCCACAGACAGTAACGCATAATCCATAAAGCTGCCTAGTGACGAGCGCGGTCCCTCCCGAAGGAGTCGTGCTCTGAGAGGTTGGTTCACACCATCGCAGAAGAAATCTATGAGTGCACAGTCAGGCAAATTTGAGTATTGTGCAATGTTCAAATATTCCGCTATGTATTCCTCCAAGGATCGTGTGCCCTGCGTACTCCACAACAACAACTGATCAATGTCCATACCGTACAACTGAACTCCGGGAAAGCTGCTGGATCGTGGTAGTGGCGAAGTCTTCTGTAACGATTCAATACTCGACATGGGATCCATTTTGCAAGCTTTATTAAAAGTAATCGTCGTCGTACAGGCAGGGGTCAGAATCGGCAAACACAGCAATGTAGAACAGGCAGAAACGTGGTCAGAGACAGGCAGAGGGTCAGGGCAACAAGCAAGGTTCACAGTCCAGAGAGCAGGCACAGGGTCGATGGGCAGGCAGCAAAGGGTCAGGAAACATTAGGCAAACAAAGACAGTAACAGGTAATCCAACAGGGTATTAACGCTCAGAAATGACAGCCGGGGCAAGATCAAACACAGGCAGACAGGATACAAGGTACGCTCAGAATTGTCACTAGGAATCAAGACTTCGCAAATGGGTGGTGTGTGTGAGAGTCTTATATAGTCCTGATAATGAGCTGCAGCTGGGTGTGGTGATTAGTGATAGTGTGCTAGGCTGTATGTGGCAACAGGTGATTGGTGTGGAGTGAACATGTGACTGGCAGAGAGGATTGTGGGAAGTGTAGTCCGGGAACTGACAGGAACATGACAGGAACAGATGGTGATCGTGACAGTTACTCTGTGCTTTCACTCGGCGGCTGCTGTGAGACACTTGTTGCACATTGCAGTAAGCTAGATCGATTTTAGAATATCATTAATAAATGCTGGGTGGCTTGTTTTGATAAATGGCATGCAATTGATTTTAAAACGTATTGTATGATTGTACTTGACAAAATAGTGTTTTTCTGAGGCATGATAAAAGCATGGTACTCTTGGAAAATCAAGAAAAATAGATTTAAACAAAAAAGACTAAACGTGTTGAACTTTATAACAATAATTAGTTTTTTAATTATTATTTTTCAGATATGACGCCATTGACAGGCGACTCTTGGACATGTCCTATATCCTTGGTTAAAATTGCGATTTTCTCACGATTTACAAATAGTTGGAATAACATTTGGGATATTGTAAGTACTCAACTGAACAAAATATACAACACTGGCTTATAGTGGTTTTTGGATATTTTACTGCAAAAAGTTTACATAATCGTGCCTTTAATATCCCAGCTGCATTGTTGTATTGTCAAGTTAATTCTTTCATTTCATTGTTAAGGGTAAATATTAATAAAAATGTTATATAGGCCTATTGTTTTGGTGCTTATGTATACATTCTGAAAAATCTTAATCTGTTTGTAAAGAGCATGAGATTTGAGTGTCACCGTGTCTTACATGTCTTTTTGGGACTAGAGCATGTGAACAGAGAGCGTTTGCTAAATGGCCTGTTGAGCGTATTTTCTTATTTCTTCTATTGTGATGTAGTGTTTGAAGTCACTCATATTTACATTCAGTCATTACTGTGGAAAAGAAGTGATACATGTGTTGATGCTGTAATGTGCTGAGCTTTTTTTATGCATATACTTTTATTATTCATTCAGAGTAAATATGTCATCAAGGAAGCCATCAAATGCTCCATCGCTTTGAAAAATAACATACCACCTACACAAAATTATAAACATATGTGATAGTGTTAACAAAACCAAACGTGAGATAAAGATATTTATCTTTTATAAAGATATTTATACATATTTACTAATGCAACCATAGCATCTTATCTACTACAATTCTTTGACCTATTTTATCGTAACTTGAGTTTCACGGGGACTGCAAGAATGTAGGTAGAGGTGAATTTTTCCAATGAGCCTGTATTGCAAAAGACCCAGCTGACCTAAGCAAGCAAGTAATTCTCTTCTCTACTCTGTCTCCCTCCACCTTCTCCCACCTCTGCTGATGACAGGTGGCAATCATCAACAATCCATTCCCTACACCACTTATCCAGAATCAGCCTCCACCCACACATATTCTACTCCTCTCCTTTTTCCTCTCCCCTCAAAAAACTCTTGAAATAGTTGTTCAATCAGTTCTTTGCCTTTCTCTTACAGAACAATATACTTAACAACAACCAGTCTGCCTTTAAAAGTGGACACTCCACAGAGACTGTCCTGCTGTCTGTTGATGAAACTCTTCAGCTGAAAAACATATAGCAAACTTTTTTTTAAAAAGTTCCACTCCTGGAGAGCTACCGTCCTGCAGACTTCAGTTCCAATCCTGCTCCAACACAACTGTCTGTAATTATCAAGCAACCCTGAACACCTTGATTAGCTGGTTCAGGTGTGTTTGTTTGGACACCCCTGCTCTAAAGGGATGTGGTGGTGGAGAAAATTTGGGATGGGAGTAATAATAAAAAAAAAAAATCTTTTGCGTTCTCTCGCAAAACTTTTGCGTTCCCCCGAGGAACTTTGCGTTCCCTCACAAATATATTTGCGTTCCTTCACAAAACTTTTGCGTTCTCTCGCAAAGATATTTGCATTCCTTCGCAAAACCTGTTATGAGCTCAGACAAACACATTTCCTGTTTAATGTGCTGCTGGCAGTGTTTCAGTCAGCTCCGTATGTTAACAATGAAGCGTCAGTGAACTTGGACTCAAATAAAAAGAAATGTGGTCAGAACTTCCCGGATCAATAACTCGTGAGCTAATCGTTTTTAAAAAACAGATGACAGCTATTTCCAATCATAGTAATGCAGACAACAAGCTACAACAACCCAATTTTCCTCAAACAAGCTTTATAATATAAACTGGTCTCTATGAGCAGATAGTGGAGAGAAGTCTGAAGGGACCGTCTGAAAAGTGTAAAATCCGAAAAGCGTTACTACAAAAATTAACTTCAATGTTACACACTGTAGTGTAACCAAATTCACATCACTGCTCTCCTGCTGGTTATACTACAACACTTAGTCTGGCAAGTAATAGCACATAAAGGCCTTCTTTACACAAATGATGTGGATCCACAGCTAACATGCTAGTTACAACCAGCTTTTGCATGATAATTGCTTACTGAATTTGATGGCATTACAATTTATTTAATATTTTTTTCTAATTACAATGAAGTTATTGATTTTGTTTCATAAATAATCATAAAAGTTATGCTATCGTCTTAGCTAATGTTAAACTCAACATTTACTAATACATTTTAAGATATGTTTTATCTAGTTAATACACTCTAAATGAATAACTAACATTAACAAACTAACAACAAACAAGACCCTTTTGTAAAGTGTTTACCAAAATGTTATAAACAGATTCATGAATACATGATTTCAGAACACCATTTATTGGAATACAAAATAAAGCTTACTATCCAAGACAAACACAAACTCTGTAGAAGCAAGTTGTGGTTCATTTTCATTCAACAAGTAAATCAAAAATGAAATCATAACCCAGTTTCATAAAATGTTATTTTTTAAAATTAAATTAGCTGCATGAACTATTATTTGGACATACATTAAAAAATTAAGTTAGAATCAGCACAAGTCATCTATAAGTAATTGCAACAAAGGCAAACTCAGAACAAGATCCAAAAGCAGCATACACCTTAATAATTCAATAACAAATGTACAAGAAACAATGAAACAGAACTGATCTTATGACAGTCAAGAAAAGACAACAGCTGACAGTGAACAAAGGTCTTACTGTATATAAACAGCGGTTAACAAACTAACTAGACACAGGTGCATGAGGGAATAATGAGAGGAACAGGAAAAAGGACAACAAACTAAAAGTCCACAAGACAAAATAAGAGCACAGAACAAGCAATACATTACAGTAACTTAGAAGAGCCCTTATCATTGAACATATGCTCTCTATACACAATAGCTGCTGTTTTAGACAACCTTCATTGAATTTTATATAATCAATGAACTCTTCAACAATTCTGCAACTGAAAAAAGTAAACATTTAATGTTTAACATTGTATTAGTTGTCAAAATAAATTGATTGCAACAGTTCCAGAGTGTATAAATAAATTAAAGTTAAATCAATGTGTTCTCTTTTGAATCCCAATGTGTAAGAATGTGAATATGACAAGGGCAGAAGCCAGCAGCACATAAATGCCAGAATGTAAAACTAAAATTATATTGTACTTTACCAAAAATTGCACAAAATTGGTGTTTATTTGCTAGTACAAATGCACAGTGCTCACAATTATTGTGCATTAAATTACAGGAAAAAAAAAATGTAGCCTATCAATTTGTGCATTAAATTGTGATATCACATAGCACAGAGGCACGTTCTTAAATGTGACGCATATAAATATATGCATGCACAGTTTAGACGCTGCTTTAATAGCCTCCATATTTAATTATGTTGTAATAACTCTTTCACAATCCTGTATACTGTTCGTCGTTCACTGTTGATGTACTGAAGCTCCCTCGACACACCTGTACTTTTGCAGTGCTTGTTCGACTTGCGCATGGCACTAAGGCACAACTGGAGTGTACGCTTAAATTGTATCCCATTTGTTGTGGTCATAAAGAGAATGGTTCTACGTCTAAATAAACACAATTCTTGTCAAGAAAAAAAAAAATAGAAGTGCCAAAGGGGTAGCCAAGCTTTGGTCAATGGTCACACCCTAGCTCCGCCCCTGCTTGGAATTTCAGACTGTGACCTTTAATTTACATTTTCTCAATTAGAAAATGTTTTACATATTATTTAACGACAACACAAGACTATGTTCCTGAAACGGTTGTAATCAAGGAGATCTCTGGGAATTATATTTTCAAAAGAATTCAGAGGTCTGTTGCAATTTAGATATGCCAAGCATTGTGATTCACTCAGGAAAAGGTTTGCCAAATAATCTGACAGTTGGATCATTTTATTTGGTTTCACAATGAATGTTTATAAACAAATGCAACAACAAACACAATAATGGCACCACCAAGGCGAGGTCATCACATTCACTGTATGCCAACATTGTGATCTGGAGACAATTCTGAAAAATGTTTTTTGCAAATTCTCTCAAAATAGCTTCCTCTGAAAAATGAGCTTTACTTTCACTGGAAATCAAAGAATCAACACTTTAATAAGATTTTTGAGATGTGATAAGATTTCAAAAGACATCATCACAAAAGGGTGACAAAAGTGGGACATCAGGTATAGTAAAACAGGACATAGTAAAATATATTAGTTATTAATAATTGCCACAAGGGTCTTTTCTATTTTGAAATGTTTAATTTGCAAGATATCATCACAGTGAATGTTATGAAACTTCAACATAAAACTGATCTCAGCAAATATGTGGAAAATCCCTCTAAGACTAAAAAAATTGCTTAGTCATGTACAAATTGTAGAAGTGGCCCTCAGTCGTGATGATCTCAGAAATATGTAATACTACTGAAGCATAACAATGAAGCTTTGAGCCACTTAATACTACTGCATTAGTGCGGCCTCTTATGGACCACACTTTCTGACACCTTGCCAAAGAGGATGTGTAAGTTGGGAGCCAACAAATACAAATAACAGTGCCTCCCCAACTGTATACCATTATAACACCATAGGGTAACACAGCAGATGTTGCTAATGGGTGCATAATTCCTAAAAGCTTGTCTTGCATACCCAGCCCAGGATTTGTACGCAAAGTCTTCCACCCTTTTAGACTTCCAGAAAATGCCAAGACAATGGATGGAAGTGGTATGCGCGTAATTGAGTCCTTCATATTTGTCTCATTACTGTGTATCTGCTTTTCACATCAAACCTGAGTCAGGAGGCGTTCCAAGAATAAAAAAAAAAAAAAATAAAAAAAAACAGTTTTAACCTTCTGATGAAACATTGCTTGCTTAACCTTCTGACAAAAGATTGATTGCTTTATGACATGAGAAGGCAATTGAATTTCAATTTCCCACAAAATGCAAGAATGTAATATTTCTTTATATAATATAGACATTGGTAGACAAAATGTTGTATGTACAACAATAGAATTTCAACAATGTTTATAATTTTAATGGTAAAACACTGTAAAAATGCTATGGTAAAAACCTGTTAAAGGGGTGGTTCATGGCGATTTCACTTTTTTATCTTTAGTTAGTGTGTAATGTTGCTGCTTGAGCATAAACAGTATCTGCAAAGTTACAGTGCTGAAAGTTCAATGCAAACGGAGTTACTGTCTTTTAAAGTTATGGCAGTTTTATGCCTACAAAAACGACCAGTTTGGACTACAATGAGCTTCGTCCCAGGTTGGTGACATCATAAACCCTGCAAAACACTGCCCCCGGGAACATGCAACAAAGTGGGCGAGGCCATGTCGCGCGGCATATGGAAGCGGAAGATTGTCTACACTGGACACAAGCAGCGCGGCGCGACACGTCAAAAGATAATAGACCCATTATAATAATCAGTGATATTGTCTACACTATAGACTGTAAAAAACACTGTCTACACTGGATGCCACGCGGAAGACAGCTTCCAGAATCTACACGAGTTCAATGCTGGATTTCCACCAAGGCTATTACTGAAAGATGAAGCAGTTCCCACTTTAAAAGCAGAAACTGCTGTTTATGGGCCCTTAACTGTAAGTATGTTTTATTGTTTGTACATGTTTTTTAAATGTATAGTTCTGTTGCTATTTTTTGGTTGCATCAAGGATGTAAACAAAGACCAATGCGTTTTTGCTTCGCTAGCCAGTTAGCTAAATTCTATTGCATACTTCTCCAACATATGTCAACAAACACCAATAAACTTATATGTTCATAGACAAACAGTTGTTCATGTTATAAATTAAACGCTACCTTTACAAAAATGCTAGTCACGTATGCTAGTCATGTATTCGGCTACAGTAAAGCTTTAATCAGGATAAAACCGTATATTAAAAGCTAACAAACAGCAGTATCATTTACAAGTGACAGCATCTAAACACTTTGACACAAATACAAACGGAAATAAACCATGCTTGCAGAGGTTCTGCTTGACCCTTTTCATAATTACTGCTATCTGGGTCTGATTCAGGCTCAATCTGATAATATGAACACCATTATTTACATTTCCACTGAAGCACTTGTATCAACTAATGGTAAGGGGTGTGGCATTTCCGGACGCTTCAGCGAATCACAATACACTGGGCCAGCTAACCAATCTGAGCACATTGCTTATTTCAGAGGGAGTGGTATCATAGAAGCAGGAAGTCAATCCGTTCACTCGCTCGCACGAGTACGCCGCGGTCGATGGAGGTGATTCAGGCTCTGGGTCTGGCTGTGTTCGTGACCAGGACGCGACGCTCTCCAGACACCGGATAATAGCCTCTCTCCAGTTCAGTCCAGAGATGTCTAGGAGGTTCACAGGGTGATGGTAGTTCACCCCGAACCAGAACAGTGACTTTAGGGTCTCGTCGTCATAGGGGCAAGAGACGGCGAGGTGGAAAAACTCTGTGGCAAAAAAAACAAAATCATGGCCGCAAACTTCTTTGCGTATTCCATTATCTTTTTGGTCCAGTATTCTGTCACACACTTGCAGGGATTCAGACGAAGGCAAAAGATTCAAGTTCAATACAACAAAGTTTAATATAAATCCAAGACAGGCAGGCAGGCGATAGCAAACACATGTAACATAGACAATACTGGTTTTGTTCAACTTTCATATCTTATTTTGTAGTTTCATGTTCATATCTCTTTGCTATATTTATGTTTTGCCATGTGCTCCCTTTTGCCATGTGTTTCCCTTGTTTGTGTAATGTGATCCTGCCATGTGCTCCTTTGTCATGTGTCCTATGTTGTCATTGGTTTTTTGGTTGATTGTTCACAGGTGTCCCTTGTTAGTCATTAATCTCTGTGCATTTAAGCCCTCATGTTTGCCATGTGTCTTGGTCATGCATTATCTACGTACCACTATTGGTGAGTGTTTGTTTGAGTTCATGTTTCAAGCCAAACCTTTGTTTTGTATTTTGTTTATGTTTGTTAGAAATAAACTGCACTTAGGTTCTTTCTAACTTGCCTACAGTAGACTTGTTACAGAGATGTATTCATGGAAAGAGCTTTTGTTTTTGCTTGATTCAAGCTCGAGGGATAGAATCTAGCATTTGCACTGAGTGCATTCGCCTCTCTAAGGGAGTTTGATGCACCCATAATGATGCATTTGAAGTAGGAAGCTCTTATTGCTTGATTTTCTGAGTGATGAGAGTCAAGCATTTGCATAGATTGCATGCTCTTGAGGGAGCTGAATGTGTTACTCACTCTTGAGAGATGTTGGTCAACTGTTTGCACCTCGTGGTTTGGGTCCCGAAGCTGCCGAGGTGGCAGGGTGGGATCAGTTGTGAGGATTGTTGGCAGAACTTGGTGAGAAGTTTGAAGGGAGTTTTTCCCTTTTTCCACTTAAAAAAAAAAGGGGATGTTTTTCTGGGGGAAAGTCAATATCCTGGGGGGAAAAAAGCTGCATAAGCCACAGATCTAGCATCCGTGTCACAAAGCACATGGCCAGTGCATCGCCCATTCTATGGTTGCTATAGTTGCCATGGAAAGGCACCTATGCTGAGGAAAAACTACTCGCGTTCTCGTGCAGTGCCGTGCCAAACCAGGTTCAAGTAGAAATACAACTGGAACCGTTCCTTACCATTCCTTACCATTCCGTTTGGCCCGACGGTGTAAATCGGTTTTTGTGAGCAGTGGTGTAATGGCAATTTACAATAAAATCTTTCATTACAGATTTCGTTTCCAAACCCAACATACAGGTGCTGGTCATGTAATTTATATATTTATATATTAAATCCTTTCTGAGATACTGAATTTGGGATTTTCCTTAGTTGTCAGTTATAATCCTCAAAATTAAAAGAAATAAACATTTGAAATATATCAGTCTGTGTGTAATGAATGAATATAATATACAAGTTTCACTTTTTGAATGGAATCAGTGAAATAAATCAACTTTTTGATGATATTCTAATTATATGACCAGCACCTGTATGGGTGACCCCTTGAACTTGGTAAAAAGATAATCCGTTAACCATCCTGATTGGGTGGTGAAAACACGCTTTTTATTTGTTTGTTTGTTTTGTTTTTTTAAATTAATAAACTTTGACTTTCACATTTCACAGCGTGCACATCCTACGCTGTTACTGATACGGGGGTCAGCTGGAAATGGCGACCTCTCCTGGATTGATTTAGTATTAACATTATAATCTGAATGCAATATTTACATTACTTGCTTTTCAAATGTTCAGCAGGCTGTATTTAAAGACATTCCGGGCCGTATGCGGCCCGCGGGCTGCCAGTTGCCCATCCCTGATCTAGTATTTCTGCTGACATTTCTCTGGTTCCTGAGTTCATTTGGCCTTCATCTGTGCTTTCAATGATGGCAGTGGCGCAATGGTGTGTTTGGTCGACATTTAAAACGGCTTTGAACAAGACTGCTGCATGTTCTTAAGTCCGTTCCTGAGCCAGTCCTAGTTTGCAGATCTGTTCCTGAGCCAGTTCGAATCTACGAGTCCGTTCCTGTCAATGAGTCTATGCACTCTGTACCTACGTCTGTCTACGAACCTGACACCAAGCCTACTCCTGAGGTCAGTTCAGATGTTGTATTTCACTTTGAATACTGCCTTGTGTCTACGCTAGTTAACTCTGCTACTCCACTCTCTAATGTGGATGTCAAGTCTGTATGCCTTGTCAGCAGGGCTTGACATTAACTTTTTTGCTCCCCAGCCACTGTGGCTAGTGGTTTTCCAAAATTACTAGCCACTCAGCATTTTCACTGGCCACAATTTTGCTGTTGGGAAATTACATTTTATATGATTAAAGTTGACTTTGGCATGCTTAAATTACTAGATTTTGAGTCATTTTACTTGATTTACAAGATTTAAAACCCTTTCAAACTTACAAATGCAGATTGACCACCCAAATCAAGACTAGGCTATACATTGTATATATCAGCTGGCATGTACAGTTATTTTTGTTAGGCTGTATAAAAAGAACAAAGAATGCAAAATTACAAATAGTAATTTTTAAAAAAAAATCTTTTTTCAGATATGTTTATTTAGCATGTATACATTTATTTAACATTTTTTGATGTTTGATTAACATTAATGACATACAGGTATTTATTTGGGTGCTGCTGAATGCATGGACGTCATACACATCCAGTTTTTACCCACCTGTTTACGTCCACTTAAGCCATAGCCGACTGTATTCACACGAGATATGATAATGCATTTTGACATCTGTGTGTGCGTGTATTCAGGCGCAATGAGAACTGATCGCGCGCGCGACAGAGAGAACGCGCACGCGAGCGCTTCTGTTGTGTGTCATTCAGCGCGATTCCGCCTATCCCGCCTTCACTAACTGCAAGTTAATCGATAAAGAACTGTGACTGAATTGTAATTTTGTGATACGACGAGCTTGGCTACCTTTCATTTGGCTGTAGGCTGAAATTATATTCAACCCGCCAAAGTGGCTAGTGGGAGTGGCTGTCTTCCCGCGACAGCGGAAATCTACCCGCATTTGGCAGGTTGGCGGGTGTTAATGTCAAGCCCTGCTTGTCAGCTTTAAAAAGTTTGCCTGACCCTGGTTTGCTGCTGATCCACCTTGGGAGTTTCTGGTTCCATGTGTCTGGCTCTGGTGGTTGTCGGCTCCGCCCTGGAGACCTTCTGTCCAGTGTGCTCCATCCTGGAGACCTTCTGTCAGCGTGTCACTTGCTGTCCAGCATGCTTTGCTTTGGCCATTTCCAGCTTTAAGATCTCCCTGCTTCTCCTCCTGCATCTGTTTCTGCTCCATGGTCCTGGCCCACCTTTCTGCCCCTGGATCCGCCTCCGGTTCTTCTGTGTTGGAGCATCTGGAAGCCGCTTCTTCAAGGAGGGGCTATGTTACACCTATCAGCTGCTGATGCCATTATGTACCAGCAGATGGCAGCTTCTGTCTCTATAGACTCTGTTTTTCCTGGACTCCATTTCCCAGAACCCACTGCT
The DNA here is from genome assembly GCF_018812025.1 of Megalobrama amblycephala. NCBI lineage: Eukaryota > Metazoa > Chordata > Actinopteri > Cypriniformes > Xenocyprididae > Megalobrama > Megalobrama amblycephala. Next base: position 16,063,599 of record NC_063060.1, on the reverse strand, counting down.
CATTATTAGTTTACTGGTTTCAGCTGTGTCTTGTTAATCATATCATTACCCTGTCTATTTAAAAGCCTTTTTCCCTGTATTCAGTATGAAGTCTCATTTGTTTTGGTTTACATTTTATGGTCCGCTTTCTTGAGCAGTCTCTTTGTTTTTGTTTTTGTTTTTGTTTCTGTCTGCCTCTTTGGATGTTGTGTGTTTGGACTGATAACATGTGCTTTGACTCTCTGCCTGGTATGGACTGACTTTTGGAGTATACTTATAAATGCATTGCATTAATTAGGCAAGTAGTTTTTCTCTATCAAAATTTAGAGAATTGTGCTATTTCAGTGGTATCTAAACATTTCAACCACTGACCCAACCAGGCCAGAGGAAAAAAATCCTTAGCATTGAGCCCTGCTGAAGCATCTCAAAATATGCACTGTGCTATTAAATTAAAGCTAAAATAAATGAAACAAAATGAAGTTTCTTTATTTTTATATCAACTGGATGTCAAATGCAATTTGCATTACATTTGTATATTCTGAATGTGCTGAACAGTACATAATCTAAAGAGTCATAAAATATGTGTCTGGGCTTAGTTCACAAGTGTTGGCAGACTAAATACAAGTTCAAAGGAAGAGAGAGACACAATGAAGTTTTTCAAGAACTTTGCTCAAGAGATATGAGCCCACCATGAAATGAGAGCCTCTGATGGCTTCCCTTCCCATGCCTACACCTCCTGGAGTGTGCCAGTTCTATTAAAGTTGCCTTAGAGCAAATGGGAGAGTATAAGAGTGATTTCATTATATATCTCATTAGTTTTCTAACATTCATTTTAGACATATCTGTGAACAAAAAAATGAGTGCTGTGAATGAATGAGAGTGATTTATAATTCAGTGTAGAAATATTACAATGACACTATCACTGTCACATTTTAAATGCAGAGCAAACAGCAAAGGCTGGGGCTACCGTTGAGAATGTTCAGTCAATGAGAGGTGGACTCAGTGATGTGACAACAGAAATAGATTTGGGGAATCTCACAAAGACCATCTCTAGGGAGACTGAATCATCCCCTTTCTCATCAAGGGCTTTTCATGGGAAGGAAGCAATCTGGAATCTACTTCCCTCAATTGTATATTTCTTCAAGCAAACAGAAGATGCAGCAAAGAGTACGAGCAAAGCCAAAGCTGTGGCAATAGTTGGGTTTACCAGTTTTCAGTTACATCATTAATAAATGTATTGTCACTGTCTGCATTATGAACAAGCTGTTTCTGAAAAAACAGCAACAACATAGTGAATATATGAATACTGTAACATGCTACATTTAAACCACCAAGATAATTAATTCAGTAATTTGGTTATTAATTATTTCTTGATAAATAAGAACTCTCATTTTGTTTGTTTGTGTCATGCAGGTTAGGGGTGTTGGAGCAATGTTTTTTATAGTCAAGATCCCAGGTTCACTCAATGAACAGCCAATAATGGGACATTGTTTAGTGAAAACCCAAGCTATTCAGTTCATCTTGGCAACAGAACTAGACAGGAAGTGCCAAATCAACATGGAAACCTTGATGTTAACTGACCATTTGCTTGCTATTTGTCAGTGTTTCAAAGAACCATCTTTTTGAATTGCACTTGTCTTTGCAGATATTATACACTTAAATCACAAAGAAAAACACAGTCAGCACCAGATTCAAACACAGGCTTATGGTAGAAATTAAAGTCAAGTGGAAGTATTTGTAAAAAGCATATTGTGTGACCATTAATGGCATTGTTTTTAAGTGAAAGCTGGCTGTAAACACCTCTGAATGCTCTCTGGGCTTTTCACTACAGCATAAACCACAGTCTTTCACAGCTAGGGTAAAAGCCAAGCCTGTTCACTTCCATGGGCCAGAGTTTTTCAATGGTAGATAGTCTTTGTCATTTCTGAAGGTAATTATTTGATCATTTTTGTTGCAACTTTATTCTGACACATTTCTTTTTTATATCTTCTAGATTGTTAATTTACAATAAAGCCTTCACACTATTGCCATTTAAAGCATTCCATGCTATATAGAAGTGTTGAAGCATTTACAGTCAATTTTTAACTATAAAGATTGATTATGTAGATCTTGTTGATGGTGAATTCAAGCTTGCTTCATTTGCACTTTTTAATGTATCTAGTTTTTCAGCTGCATGTACTATGTGAAGGTACCGAGACAATCCTTTCAGCAGTATTACTTCAGTCTACTTGTTCAGAGTTTTTTTTTTTTTTTCCTCTCTGTAACTCAAAAACGAGAACCACTGTGAGAGTGGTTGCCCCTGAATGAATTGAAAGAGGCTACCCTGAGTTTAATCCCTTTAGCAAGAGGCACAATGAGACCCCCATCCCCCGCAGAAGGAAATCAATGCATTTAACTGAGTGTGAACAATTGGTTTCAGAAACAAGATATTTATAATATATTTTTAATATTTTTAGGAAGATTTACCAAACCCTTACACCTAGAATACACCTGCCAGAGGAAAAAAATAATAATAATTAATTATACAAAAGTGCTTAATTTTATCCTGCATTCAGCTTTGCTTTTTTTTTTGTTTTTGTTTTTAAATGCCAAGGACACTCTACGTCATGGTGTTTTGGATCGCATTGTGTAGAGGAGAGATTAGACTTAATTCCCGTAGGAGCAGCCGCTGGTAGCTTCCTGATGCATAGGACACTGCATACAAGATGCATATTGAGGAATTATTTCTCATTTCCTTGGCTCTTTCAGATCCATTGTGCCCCTCACATGTTACTACGTCATTAGAACCTATATCTTCACCTACCAGAGGAGCCGCCAAATGTTGCACTACTCTTCTGTTGTTTGTCACTCTGAATGTGTTGTATGATTACATTTTTTTTTTTTTTTTTTTTTTTTTTTTTTTTTTTTTTTCTCCAGTGGAACATACAAGAATCAAATTTTGAAAACAACATTTTAAGAATCTTTAAGACATTTCCATACAAAGACAAAGGGCTATCAAGCTTTAAAAAGGACACAGTAAAACAAACATAAAGTAGTCCATACAACTTGTGTGACAACAGAATGAAGCCATAAAATAGCTTTGTATGAGGAACAAACCAAAGTTGAAGTTGTTTTTCACCAGCCCTACAGCTCTCAAATGTCATTATCCATTTAAACTGCATATTAAAACTTTGTTTTGTTTTGGGTTTCATAGCAGTGTGAACAGCATCTGGAATCTGATTTTTTTTTTTTTTTTTTTTTTTTTTTTTTTGTCTATTAAAAAAATAAAAAAAATAAAAAAAAAATAAAAAAAAATGTCTGTTTTGGGTGACAAGTGAACACATTGGGTGAGTTTCCAAAATCTGTAATTTTCCATTTATCCATTTCACATTCTCCTCATTCAGAAATGCTTGACTCCATCCGAATAAGACCAAAAAGTGGAGTTTCAGTCAAAGTAGAAAAGAGTCTAACATGAAGACTGACAAAATCAGTAATGCTCATTATTGCTAACAGCTTTTCTAAACTGATCCATCAACCTGCTTTGATATGCAGTCTTCAGGGTTTCCTCTTTAAACATAAACACACTGAGTATTGATTAACAAGACTAGAATAGATCCACAAACAACCCTATAATATTCAAACATATTTGCAGTTATCAGGGATGAACTTATTTCATATGGAAAGGGCACTGAACAATACTGCATTAAAATAAAAAACAAACCAACAACTTATTAAAAAAAAAAACTAAAAGTAAAAATTGTTGTAAAATAAAGCACTCATACTGATTTTGTTTTTTATTCTAATTTGAGCCACTTTCATTTGGTCCAAAATCAGATACAAGTCCAATGTTTTGCAGTGCGACCTCAGTCTGAACAGTCATATCGGTATTCATGTGACTTTTATGTCACTTTAGATTGACATTAGTCACAGTTCTGCACTGACAGAAATCACTCTAAAGATTTTACATATCATTAGTTCTTTGGTCACTTGGTTAACTCAGAATATATCAATATATCAAAAGAGAGAACAGAGCATCTGTTTTTAATAAATAATAATAATAATAATAATAATAATAATTAATTCTGTTTTTATCAACACTTCAATGTGGATGGGTTTCATAAAAGTTTTTGTCAAAGACTTTCAGTATGGATTCAAAACGATGATCAAAACAGACGGAGTAGATTGAGTTCATCAAACCCTCCACCCCCAGCTTGCACAGTTGTATACCTTTCTGTGGGTTCAACTTTCATTTGATAGCCTTAGGCAGTTTTGATTTATGTGCTGTTGACTTTTTGATGACCACGTTAGCTTAATGCATTAACAACTACAGTGCCCCATATAACAGTGAAAACACGGAAAGACAAAATTTGTCAATGGCAGGGAAGCATTGTGTCATAAATTATGGAAAATCTAATCAATGATGGGGTCAAGACAACTGCAAAGGTAGTCAATGGAGGGACAGTGAAGTGTGTCTCAAGTATTACGGTGCAGCTCTATACAAGCAAAACTTGAGGGAAAAGTATAGGAGAAAACGTTCTCCTCATTCTCATCTGTGTCCTCCTTATTGGCTACACACAAATTCGATGGCTTCTGCGGCTTCTCCATATGAAAGTGTGCTGCGTGCCATCCTTGTTATTGTTCTTTTGTGCATGCGCCTCATAACTAGTTGCCAAATGAAGCTAAGCAGGGTTGAGATTTGTCAGTACCTGGATGGGACAGAGAAGGATTAATGCACAGGTCTACCAGGCAGTACTAGACCATCATCATCAAACATCCACCTTGGTTCTCTATCTCTCTATCTCTCTATTCAATTCAAAAGTTTGCTTTATTGGCATGACAAAAACTATACATTTGTATTGCCAAAGCAATTGCAGCTGGGCTGCTTACAAATAGTGCATATATGTATTAACAGAAAAAAGAATAAATAAAAATAGAAGAAGAAGAAGAAGAAGAAGAGGAGTAGTAGTAGTAGTAGTAGTAGTAGTAGTAGTAGTAGTAGTAGTAGTAGTAGTAGTAGTAGTAGTAGTAGTAGTAGTAGTAGTAGTAGTAGTAGTAGTAGTAGTAGTAGTAGTAGTAGTAGTAGTAGTAGTAGTAGTAGTAGTAGTAGTAGTAGTAGTAGTAGTAGTAGTAGTAGTAGTAGTAGTAGTAGTAGTAGTAGTAGTAGTAGTAGTAGTAGTAGTAGTAGTAGTAGTAGTAGTAGTAGTAGTAGTAGTAGTAGTAGTAGTAGTAGTAGTAGTAGTAGTAGTAGTAGTAGTAGTAGTAGTAGTAGTAGTAGTAGTAGTAGTAGTAGTAGTAGTAGTAGTAGTAGTAGTAGTAGTAGTAGTAGTAGTAGTAGTAGTAGTAGTAGTAGTAGTAGTAGTAGTAGTAGTAGTAGTAGTAGTAGTAGTAGTAGTAGTAGTAGTAGTAGTAGTAGTAGTAGTAGTAGTAGTAGTAGTAGTAGTAGTAGTAGTAGTAGTAGTAGTAGTAGTAGTAGTAGTAGTAGTAGTAGTAGTAGTAGTAGTCCGCTGAGTTTATATCTGGTCAACGTGCTTCTGAGTTTCTTATCTGACACTGTGTACAGATACTCTGCCATACTGTACTCTCTCTTTAGGGCCGAATAGCATTGCATTTTACTCTGTTGTTGTGTTTGGGTTTGCCAATGAGTGATGTAATTCTGTTTGATTTGTGCAGTAATCTGATTGATTCTGATGTTGTGGTTCAGAGCATCAGTAGATGTTTGTGAAACATCAGGACTGAAGCTCTGGATCAGCTGAGGGAAGGGGTTGCTTTCTTTGTTCATCTCTTGGTATTGCAGGGCTTTATAATGATATGTTTGGGGGTCACTTAGTTTCAGATGTTTCCAGAATTTAATTGCCTTTTTTTGTATCTTGATGATTAGAGGGTATTTGCCTAATTCTGCTCTGCATGCATTATTTGTTGTATGCCGGTGCACATGTAATATGGTTTTACAGAGTTCTGCATGCAGAGTCTCAATTGGATGTTTTTCCCATTTGGAGAAATCTTGATTTGAATTTGTCAGTGGACCCCATACCTCACTGCCATAAAGTGCAATGGGCTCAATTACTGATTCTAATATTTTCAGCCAAATTCTAATAGGGATTTGTATAGGACATTGCCGTTTTATAGTGTAGAAGGCCCTGCGTGCTTTGTCTCTCAGTTCTGTCACAGCATTATTAAAGTTTCCTGTGGATGTGATTTTCAAACCCAGGTAGTTGTAGTGTGTGTGTGTGTGTGTTATCTGGTTAGTGCCTAATGTAAATGTGTGTTGTGTTCCCTGGGATCTGGATCTTTTCTGAAACGCCATAATTTTGGTTTTATTCAGGTTGACCATCAGGGCCCAGGTCTGGCAGTATTGCTGTAGCAGGTCCAGGTTCTGCTGTAAACTGTGTTGAGTGGGAGACAGCAGAACCAGATCATCTGCATATAGCAGGCATCTGATCTGTGAGTTGTGTAGGGTGAGGCCAGGGGCTGCAGATCGCTCCAAACTGCCTGCCAGTTCATTGATGTAGATGTTAAATAATGTTGGGCTTAAGCAGCAGCCCTGTCTCACTCCACGCTCCTGGGAAAGATACCTTGTACGTTTAGTGCTGATTTTTACGCCACATTTACTTTGAGTGTACATTGATTTGATAAGGTCATAGGTTTTACGTCCTATGCCACTTTCAATAATTTTGTAAAATAGTCCTTGGTGCCAAATTGAGTCAAAAGCTTGTTTGAAGTCGATAAAGCATGCATATATGTTACCTTTATCTTGGTTAACATGTTTTTCAATTAGAGTATGTAACGTAGATGTGATCAGATGTACGGTAATTTGGTGAAAATCCGATTTGACTTCTGCTCAGTACATTGTGTGTGATGATGAAGTCTAATAGTCGAGCATTTATTATGCTACACAATAACTTTCCCAGGTTGCTGCTTATGTCAGGGAAGTAACCTACACTCAGAACCACATTGAATAGTTTTAGAATGGCCAATTGGAATTTACTGCTTGTGTGTTTTATCATTTCATTTAATATCCCATCAGGTCCAGATGCTTTTTTGTGTTGGAGTTTTTTAATTTTTTCTTTAAGTTCTTTATCAGTTATTGGGAAATCTAATGGGTTTTGGTTATTTTTGATTGTTAATTCTAGTTTTTTCATTTGGTTGATTGTTTGAATTTGCTCACAGTTTGTGTTTGTTTGTACTTTACTAAACAATGTTTGGAAATGACTTTCCCATATTTCTCCTTTTTGGATTGCCAATTCTTCATGATCAGTTTTTTTCAGATTGTTCCAATTTTCCCAAAACTGGTTTGTGTTCACAGACTTCTCAATTATTGTCAGTTGTTTTTGGGTGTATTGTGCTTTTTTGGTTCTGAGTGTATGTTTGTATTGTTTTAATGTGTCACTGTAAAGAAGGCAGATCTCTACATTATTTGGATCTTTGTGTTTCTGATTTGACAATGTTCTCAGTTTTTTGCGAATAGTTTGGCAGTCCTGATTTTGCCTGTTTTGCTGATTTTTCAAATATGTAATTTATGTCTCTGACAGCAAGATTGACACCTTCATTAGTGTGAGTATAGGTGTTATTTAGGAAGTTATCTATCAGCGATTGTATTTTTTGGCTGCTAAGTGCTTTCTGATATTCTTTAGCGCTGTTTTCAGCCCATTTGTATGGTTTTCTGATGTTGTACAGCTTACTGGGCTTTGTGTTAATGATATTTTCTGTCTTTTTGAGATACACAGTGATTTGACTGTGATCAGACAGAGGGGTTAGTTCTTTAACAGTGAATGATCTGAGAGATGAAGGATCTATGTCTGTTATCATATAATCAACTGTGCTATTCCCAAGAGGCGAGCAAAATGTGAATCTCCCTAAAGTGTCTCCTCGTAACCTACCATTGATGATATTTAGACCCAGGCTTCGACAGAGCTGCAGGAGGACTTTTACATTCTTATTTACTATATGATCATGGTTATTTCTGTGGATATGGGAGAATGTGTTATTAATAACAGTCAGTTTGTTGTTGATATATTTGCTTCCTTGTGCATCGGTGAAGTCCGGCTGTAGTCCTGTTCTTGCGTTCAGGTCCCCGCAGATGAGCACGTTTCCCTGCGCCTGGAAGTGGCTCGTCTCTTCCTCTAATGTGGAGAACATGTCTTCGCTGTAGTAGGGGGACTCTCATCAAACATCCACCTTGGTTCTCTCTCTCTCTCTCTCTCTCTCTCTCTCTCTCTCTCTCTCTCTCTCTCTCTCTCTCTCTCTCTCTCTCTCTCAATTCAATTCAATTCAATTCAATTCAATTCAATTCAATTCAATTCAATTCAATTCAATTCAATTCAATTCAATTCAATTCAATTCAATTCAATTCAATTCAATTCAATTCAATTCAATTCAATTCAATTCAATTCAATTCAATTCAATTCAATTCAATTCAATTCAATTCAATTCAATTCAATTCAATTCAATTCAATTCAATTCAATTCAATTCAATTCAATTCAATTCAATTCGGCTTTATTGGCATGACTGTGTTATGATACAATGTTGCCAAAGCAATAAACATGTAATAGGTTATACAGGTATAGATTGATAATTAAATAAAATAAAAGGAAGAAGAGAAAAAAAGAAATATATATACATGCATGGCTATATTGTATATGTTATCATATAATTTAACAAGTGGTTAAAAAACAAAAAAAAAACATGGTAAATAAATACAGAGAGCAGTAATGAGATTGAAAAGAAAAAGAAAAAAAAAATGAAAGGAGAGGGTTTATTCTTTTATTCTTTCTTATTCGTTTTATTCCTCTCTCTCTCTCTCTACCTATGTGTGGTGAGCGTACTATGGCTGGCATCGCATCTTTGGTGGTATTTGAGAGTACCCTGATCACACTGTAAAGCGCTTTGAGTGTATAGTAGTATCTAAAACCACTTTATAAATTTGTTTAAAAATATATATTTTAAATATGAAAATATTAACATTTTTGTTACAGTATTTCACAATTGCTAAAACACATTTCTTGAAACCATCACTCATTTTCTCAAAACATTAAACACAAATCCAATCTTCAAACTAATTTCACAAAACTTCTGACTCTCAAAATCAAACAAAGCTTTCAGATCATACACACATTAAGCAAAATATAAACACATACAGATCATTCATTAGACACTACATTAAAAAATGGAAAACACAACATCCAGAACATGAGGTTACAGAAAAAAAAGTATATTGTAACACAGTCAGTGAGAGATTCATTCTGCTTCAGCATCACGTCTTCATGTTGGGTCCGGCCTAAATCAAGTCAAGTCACTTTTATTTCAATTGCAATTTATACTACACAGATACTAGTCTAGTCTAGTCTAGTTAAAGCAGCTTTACAGTGATAACAGGTACATGATGATCAGTAATGCAAAGAGGGTTCATTTTGGCTGTACTGCTCTAAAAGAAAATAGTGTCATTGTTCAGCTGAAGTCAGTTCAGTGTTGATTCACTTACATTGTAAAGACCATCAACTATTATGTAAATTACTGTAATTATTTTCCTCTATAAAGCAGTTCTGCAGAAAATAGTGATGCCATCATCTAGGCTAGCTTAGTTCAGTTCTCATCCTATAATGTCAGTACTGTCAGATCAATAATATTGTTGAATATTATTGAATATTGTTGAGGACATTTTCCACATCACATGCAATGTTGTCTCTTGCCAGGCAAAGGGAAAAACCTGTGCCGGATCCAGCCTTGACAGCCTTGTCTCCACACCCCTTGCTCTTTCTCCTCATCATCCTCTTGCACATACTCTTCCTCCTATACTTTTCAGATTGTTTCCATCTATTGTTGGTATCATCATTCAGCACCTGTGTCACCTGTGCACTCTGAACTGACCTGTATTTTATACAGTTGGTTTGATCACTTCATTAGAAATAAGTGTGAATAATTTTGAGTCATTGTGTTTAAAGGATGACAACTGTGTTGTAGTTGTTTAACTTTTGCCACATGTATTTACCATTAACCATCTTTTATATTACAAACAAAAATGTACTTTTTAAAACTTTGCAAAACTAAATGAAAAAGGAAATGACCTTGAAAAAAGGAAACACTGAATTGACCACATTTCTGACACAAAAAAAACAGTGTTGCTTTTAGCTGAACTGAAAAAAAGTTGAAAGGAGGTGTAGAACATGGATGTTGCTCTAACCCCATATCCTGTCATTGTAAGCATGAAAACATAGAGGCAGAGAGCAGAGACCATCAAGCATTCTGGCTGTCCACTTATCCAAATATGTGAGATATTCCTGAGAGCTAGTGTAGTGCTGAAGAATAGCTTCACGTAAGTGTTTGTCTCCATATGGCCTCCTAGCTTTTACCATGAGAGCATGTGGGCCTCCAAAACTTCTGCATATAGGGTCTCAAGAGCAATTACCTGAAAAAAAAATATCTCTAACTATAAATGTGAGAGCAGCTTGAAGCATATGATTTTTAAGATCTCACAGTGATGATTACTTTGATTACATGGTTATATTTTCGCTTATCAGAACATTCCTCACATTCTGCATTCTGACTTATGCCGCGTTCCAGGCAACCCATAACCCGTGTTTTTCCAACCTTCTACCCGTGAAAGTGCACTGGAACGGCAGTCAAACCCTTGACTTCCCACCTGTGAACTCGTACTGGATCGATGTACTCCCAGTTCTGCGCTCTGACATCACATGCCAGCCCCTATGGATGTGGTGTTTATGCAAGTGCATGATAAAATAACGTAAAATAAAAGGTATAACAGCTTCTCTTGTCTTATGCGCCATTTTTCCTCTTCCGTTTCCCTCAAATAAGCAAGCAGTAAGCACCTTTGGTGATAGAAATAATTGTAAATGAGCATAAGCCCCGTACAGTCTGCTACGCTGGTTTGTTTACACTCAGGCAGTTTGGCGTGACTTGCCTGGAACGCTACAAAGTCGTAAGTCATGGTTTGAAGTCGTGACTTACAGGCTCAAAAACCTGCCTGGAACGCAGCATTATTTACACTGTTAAAGAGTTGGATTCTCATGCAAAACATGGCCAAAGTTTCAAAACAAGACTTGGACGTATGACGGAATATTTCTGTGCCAAATACACTATTTCCAGTTTCTGACCAGGTTTCGGAGAGATTTTTTTCGAGTATGGCCCTTTATCACGTAATAAAGGGTGGAATTCCTTGTATAGGCACTTCTCCCTGATAAGCGTGCGCACACACATCACCAAGAGCATGCCCATCAACGCGTTTCATTAGGGATACGGAAGCCAAGAGATTTTTTTTAACAATGGCTGTGTCCCAATTCAGGGGCTGCACCCTTTGAAGGCTGCATACATCATCGAGGCCATCTCATTTAAGAAAAATAACCATTAGATTGCAACGTAAGAAAGAAATTAAAGTTTTTTTTTTTACACCTCACAATGAATATCAGTCAATTTTATTGCGGTTACTTTTCTTAAATAACACATCCTTGATGACGTATTCAGCCTTCAAATGCGAACTCCGAAGGAAGCAGCCTCGAAATGAGATGCAGCTCCTGTCACTGAAGGAGTGTGTTTTTGGTTGTGAGGGAAAGATGACTTTTTCAGCTTCCCAAAGAACCCAGCGTCAAGGGAACAGTGGATGAAGTTTGTTTTTCTGGGGCAGCAACAGAGTTGTGCATAATTCCCGGGATTTCGGTGAAGAATACTTTGTAAACAAGTCCCAGTTTGGCGATGGATTTGCAGATCATGGGTGGTGAGTAAAGCTGCATCAGATGTCTGTGTTTTGTTGGCAATCAGCACGCAAATGCATATAATGTAAACAACACAAACATTTTTGTTCCCTTTGTATTTATAATGATGTCGCAGCTAGCAGACGATCTCTATGCAGAAGCTGCATGCGCTTGTGACTCTTTAGCTCCGCCCACAGCACTGACGGCAGACATGCCTCCAGTAGCTCTGTTTTTTTTCCGGAAAGACTTGGTTTAGTGTACCTATCTTTTATAAATATGATAAAATTAAAGACTTTTCAGCGATATGAAGGATGCATTGTTACTTTATATTTACTCAAGATTAACTTGAGATTGGTAGAAACTATGTGTGATACCCCCCCTTTAATGAATAAATATAAATAAGGTTATAATAACAATAATAATAAAATCTCTGGAGGGAGGATCATGCATTGTGGAGATAATTGAAAAACAAATGGCACTTCATTCAAGCCACACTTTTATAGAAAAAAGTGAAATTATTCCACAATGCATTGATGTAGTGCACTCACTGTCAGAACACCATAATGTTAATTCGAACAAATGGGGCTAATGGATCCATGGTAAAGCTGTGAAAATATTGAGAGGGCCCGATGTCACATCAATCAGCAAGTTCCCATGTTACTAGACTCCATGTCTGAATGTTTAGTTTAAAAACAAGAAATGTAATATTTCCACACCACTGTGAGTGATAAGATTTTCCCTACTTCTACCACATGAGAGTGGGTTGAGTAACACTATAGCCACTTTGATTTATGTCAATATTTTAAAATACTTAAAAGCAACACAACATTTCATCTTATAATGTTTAAGTTGTATTTATTCAGTATTCTGGCCATTTGCCAGTATTTTGAATTGACAATATATTCAGCAAAGTTTTACTTTACTTACATAATAAAGTTGTGATAACCCACTTGAGGATGTACAGTATATGACTTATGGACTTCAGTCAATGGATCTGAGAGGCATAACACCACATTTAATCAGAATAAAGTGAAAATGAGGCTGCAAGGGATAGATGTACATTGTACTCCCACTGCCTCAAGGTCATAGCACATCTAATTTTCACAACCAAAATTTTTGTCTACTAGAATTTTTGTAAAGACATATTTTTTTCAATGCAATGAAAAGGTCCATATCAGTACCATATAATGAAAAGGTCCCACACAGGTCCATTGAACAGGCTTAAACTTAGCTTACCATTCAACTAACCATTCTCCTTTGCAAAACACAAGGCTTATTACAATGGATTATCATAATGTAATTTTTAATGATAATTATTATTTTTTTTAATGCTTAAATTAATTGGGAAGTCAATACAACATATAACTAGACTCTTTTGAGATCTGCCCTCACTTGTAATTTAGGGTATGTTTACATGACAGTAATGTACTAAAAACTAAAGTTTTTTTCTTTTGCATTTTTGAAAAGTTTCAAAGAAGATGTTTTCAAAAACTTACACAACCCTGTTTTTCAAAAATGTGCTATTTTAGGCCCCCAAAATGACATTGTCATGTAAATGGATGGCCAAAATGCATAAAAGGTGTTCTGTTTTAGTTGAAAACTGTGTTGTGTAACGAGACTGTGTCTTGGACGAGAGTAGTTGGCTGCAGTGAAAGGATAAGTGAAAAAAGTGCAGTCAAGTAGGATGTACAGTTTGCTCTTTTAGTAGTGGATCAGACACACAAGATTAAAGGATATCGTACTATTATTAAAAAGGCAATAATCTTACATTTGGGAGCAATGGGTGCAATAGTGTACCAATACATAAAGTTTAAAAATTATGGGGTACATGTCAGTTCATTTATACAATAATGTTTTTGATAGCAAAGTGCACTGATTAAGTGTGGGCTTCTGTGTTTCAAGGCAAGTAAAACTACTGCTTTTTAAAAAAAAAAAAATATACACTTGTTCCATGAAGTGGTGCTTGTTACACTCTTGTTACAGGGTAAATGTGACATTGCAGGATGTAAATTAAAGTGTTGCTTGTTACCCTCTTGCTCTAGAAAGTTCAATAAAAACACATACACAATCTGATATCAATGACTCGGAAACCTTTATTTGAAAAAGAACTTATTTTAAAACTATTTTTTAAATCAACATTTTTGACCAGATCCAGCAAAATGAGTCACAGTGACCCAAATTTCAAAATTGAGATTTTGGTATCAATGGAAAGATTAGACAATAAGCTTTAAAATGATATCATAGTCAAAGTCATACCTTGAATGGTTTTAAAGATATACCCATTTTAATTATGGTCGTCTGCCCTCTTTTTCCAATTGAAAATCTGAGAAAATCGCTTTTAAAGTTTTTTGGCTGTTTTTTTTTTTGTTATCTTTCCAAATCCATTGCATTTAAAGGGATAAACTATTTATTTTACAGCTTAATTTGACCAAAGACATTTTTATATATATATATAAATGCTATTAAACCAGGCTGAAGCTCAAATATTTTAAAGTATTTATTTGAATTAACCCTTTAAGACCTGAAGGCTTTTTTAGAGGTGTTTTTTTTTTTTTTTTTTTTTTTTTTTTTTTTTTTTCTTCTGAGCGACACACACAAAAGTAAAGACTCATAACTCCAAAACTCTAGCAAGTAGAGTCAAAAGGTAGGTATCATTTGATAGAAAACATTTTAAATTTTAATTACATTTGGACATTTTCTTGCTGAGAAACAGCTGATAAAAGACAAAAAATATATATAATTTTTTAAAAATAATTTTTCTTTTTTTTATTTGACATGGAATAACTCAGGAATACAATACGATCGCTAAAAAATTCTTTTTTGGTGATACTCTCCTATATGTGAGCTGCATCTGGTTCAAATTTCGTGGTGATATTATAAAGAATAGTTTGAAAAATTGTTGTTCATTTTTTCGGGCGGTAAACTCCGGTTTAGAGGTGCTTCTCAGCACTCGTTAAGAGTTTTTCAAAAAGGTTAGATGCATTAAAAAGATGAGATTCTAAGCTTTAAAATGATATCTATTTTGTGTTATTCCACGTTGGAAAACGAACATGGATGGGTCCGGGAACACTGGATACACACTGCATCCGGAGAGATGAGAGACATGTTTTTAGCTAAGTATGTTAAATCATTCCGTGAGTAATATCTTGTGATCAATGCAATATATTGATTTTGGATTCGTTTTAATCTTGAGAATCTGCTTTAAATATTGATGTGCCATTTTTATGATCTGTGCATTTTTCATGAAGTTATGAGCACGTGAAATATATACTTGTATTCAGTTAGCGGCTGTGCTGTTTTTGTTGTAAACGCATATTACTCAGACTCATTAGAGGGTGAAAACAACGCAACAGAAGCATGTTGGAGGTAGAGGTCTACAAAGAAGACCCGAGACCCGAGGACCCGGGACCCGACCCGGGACCCGTACGGGTTCGGGACTATATTTTAAATGGTCAGCCGGGTCCGGGTCGGGTCCTAATCTATTACTTCGGTTCCCGGGTCTGATTAACATTGTGTGTATACCCGAGCCGATTTTATTCGGAGATCACCCGGCCGTGTTGGGAGTCAGTCAGCGCTGTGCGTGTTTTGTAACTTGAAAAGTATGAGCCGGGAAATAAGGTGAAAAAACACGAGTGACCCCAGCCATCAGAAGCAGAGTGGGCGGAGTTAATGCAAGCGAACGGCGATCATCGAGTTTTATTATTCCTATCGTGTGCAACAGTAATGCAAACAAACTTCAAATCTCAAGAACTGCTTGTAGCCTTGCACATTCGCATTTAAATAACATAGCCTATTTCAAATCATTAACAAAATATGAACTATCACACGAATGTTTTCTGTGACGCTTAAAGCTTGTTTCAGGTTGCTCCAGCTAACGCGCATGTCTCATGCGAGCGCACTTTCTTTCTCCTGTTTTTATAATAACATTATGCCGTCTTGTTATATCTAAAGTTTTGGTCAGACTCTGTTCAAAAAGCACAGAAATGACCGCAAATAAGTAATGCTAACGTCAGCGGCCATGTCACTGAACAAGCAATCGTTATTATAGTTCAAAAGGGCAAACAGTCAAAGTTATTTTATTATGTGCGTTGACTCGAGTCTCGAGATACAACGAAATAATGCAAAACTGCAAAGTCGCATTTGTCATCGTGACAGCAAGTGAACTTTTAAAGCTGGAATAATGAGTGGATTAAGCATTTCAATCGGTAAGAGAGGAATAACGGATGAACTTTCTTGGCAAGTGCATCACAGTCAGGTACAAAGGAGAAAGCTATAGCCTACTAATATTAGGTAAGACAACACGTTTTATTTTCGCAACTTGTTTATTGACTTATTAATAGCAATTTGCTGTGGAATAGATGTGCCGATCGGGTCCAGACGGGTCCGGTCGGGTTCGGGTCCAGCTTAGACGGGTCCGGGTAGTACATTTATGGCATTTCTCGGTTCTGCACGGGTTCGGGTCCAACTTTCAAAATAATAGTCGGGCCGGGTCGGTTCCGTGTAGCACATTTACGGGTCTCTTCGGGTTCGGGTATGAATTTTTGGACCCGTGAAGACCTCTAGTTGGAGGCTTGATATGAAAGTTTAAAGTCTTTGGTTTTGTATGCAAAAAGAATTTTTGTGTTACCTATATGGATTCAATTTTTATTGGCTTTTAAAGAGAGACGCGCAAATGGGAGTTTTATTTTATAAGGCGCGCTAGTCTGACAGGAGGATGGCTGGACCGATCGCGTGCCTGTCAGTCGAAACGGGGCTTCCCATTGTTAAAAATCAGCATTTAGGTCAGTGTGTTTACATTTCTAAGTTTTTTGATTGGTTCTATACAACGTGTAACACCATATTTGTAGAGCAGAGATAATGACGTTTCAGGGGATACCGGGAAATGCTCATAAGTGACGAGAGGAGTTGAGAAGTTCATTTCCAGCTAATTTAGTGAAACCATGTCAAATTTAATAGCCATTTAAATACCTTTACTCAATTATCTGGACTACGAAACTTTGGGAGATTATTTTTGAAAGTCTGTTCTTTGAAATTAGCTTAAAAAAAAAAAATCGATTTTTTTCATTGTTTTTCCACATTATCGGCCCATATCTTAAAATAGAACGTTGCGACTTCCGACTCATTTCGCCAGATCGGGTCACATTTCATTTCAAATGCTAAAGTCCTCACCATTTACTCATCTTTTACCCTCATGTCATCCGAGATGTATAAAACATTCTTTCTTCAGATGAACACAAACAAAGGTTTTTAGAAAAATAAACCTCTGCTAATGCAAGCTCCTAAAAGTTGAAGCATCAAACAGCACATACAGTAATAACTACAGTAATCCATACAACCACAATGGATGAATCATTGTCTTCTAAAGTGAAACGATAAGTGTTTGTAAGAAAAATACCAATATTTTAAATTTTTTAAACTGTATACTATCGCTTCCAACCATCTGTCACCTGTGTGCACATGCCATGAGAGGATTGAGTTCACACTTGGCGTAACTTGAAGCATGACGTGACGTCCTAGCCTGTCTTGGCTGGCTAGTGTTGCCACTTGTGCCCCTCCTCCTCCTCCGAGGAGCAGGTCGAAGAGGAGGCGTGAGGCAAGGAAGAAAAAGCATGATCTTAGGGAAGTGATTCAATCAGTCACTCATTACAGCTCCTTTATTGAGCCTCCATCAATGCGGACTGAGGTTCTCTCGTCTGAACCCTACGGTTTCGTGTGGCAAGGTTTTCTGTGAGCCTTCTCGATATAGCTGTTTTAGGAATATAGAGTGTTACCTCCTCTTGCTCTGGAGTTTCGTTCTTTGAGGTTTCCTGTTTTCACTCTTCAGCTCTCTCATTCTAGAGAGTTATTCTATTGAGGCCTCAGTTTATCAGAGTCCCTTAGCTGAGCTATCTTAGGTTGAGCGTGATTGTCTCTGCCCTTTTTCTGAGAAAAAGGCATTATACTAAGTACTCTTTAGAATTCAGTGTACTTTGTGTCAAGTAATAGGCTCTCTGGATCAAGCCTCCTTGATGAGTCAAGTCTAGTGTGTTAGCTAATACTCTGTTCACCTAGGGCTCCAAGTTGTTAGGCTCTCTGTGAACCTTCTTTACATACTTCTATAGGCTAAGTTCGGTACTCCTCTCATTTAGAGGGAGAGTATGCAGAGTGTCTAGTAATGGGCTTTTTAGCCTCTTGGACAAACTGCTTTCTGGCTGAGCTTGTGTAGTACTTCCCTCATTTGAGAGGGTCAGTACTGTATGTTGAGTGCTTCACTCTCTGGGGCCAGTAGGCTAACTGGGGCCACCGTTAACTTATTTATTTAAAGATGTAGGACTTCTGTAGGTCTCCTTGATAAACTTACTCCAGTGAGCTAGTCAGTACTCCCTTCGTTCTAGAGGGTCATCATGTAGAGTACTCCGCTCCCCAGAGCTACTTTAGGGCATTGCAGGTCCTGAAAACCCCTTTCTGGCTGAGCAGAGTTTCTCCCACCGCTTGGAGTCTCTGCTGTTCAGGCCTTCCGATTGATTTCTGCACTTGGGCCGAGCCCTAAAACTTGGCCCTGCATGGACTTCCTCATTCAGGGTATGTAGCTCGGGCTGTGGCCATAGAGAATAAGAAACATCTCAGGTTACAAATGTAACCTAGGATCCCTTAAAAGAGGGGAATGAGACACTGCATCACACTGCCATGCTTGGGTGCCTGCCACATCTTCTTCAGATGAAGAATTGGATAACGCACTCCTCAGGCGCCTTTTTATACTCCCGGTCGCACTGGAAGTGATGTCATATTCTCTAGCAGGCCGATGCGATTGTCGCATTTGCACACGTGCTTCAGAAACCAATCACACTAAAGTGTTTTCCATAGCGTCTTGCCAGACGCAGTGTCTCGTTCCCCTTCTCAGGGACCTAGGTTACATTTGTAATCTGAGATGTTTTATATATGAATGGAGTGTTCATCAACTGATTGCATGAGTTTAAAGTGTTGACAGCTCCATAAAAGCTGACTAGAAGTGCTGTAGCTTTGCTGTACTATACTAAAAATATGAGTACAATACAATACACAAATAACATTTTAAGTTACATCCATTTCTAAACAAATAAAGCAGTAATTGATGTTATAAATATAGAAGCCTGATTTATGTTTTAATTGTCAGAATCTTTCATCCATGACAAAAAGATCACAAACATGATGCTCAGCTTACCTAATAATTTATAATATACTGAATAAATAATTCATAATTGTATGATAATTGAATCTGACAAAAGTAAACAAAACCAGTGTTTCAAGGCTTAATTATCATGTGGAGGTCTTGATTATCATAGGAGGCATACACATTGTCTTCAGATGATTCTGGAGATTAACAATGCTGTAGAACTCCCTTGGTTAGTAGACCCAGATCTCACAAAATGGGCAGTGATACTTGTCACAACACAAGTCAAAAAGGACTACAATAAAACACACACAAAAAAAAACAAAACAAACACAAACAAACAAACAAACAAACAAACAAACAAACAAACAAACAAACAAACAAACAAACAAACAAACAAACAAACAAACAAACAAACAAACAAACAAAAACATAAAGATCATTTGAACCAATTGCTTCACAAAATGATTCACTGTTTCGAAGTGCTCGAAATGCCACACGCTGGTGACCCCTGCTGGTTAAAACAGTGTAAATGCAACAAAAACTCAGCTAATCATGCATTAAAACCTTTTACAAACTAATCACTAATGTTCTATTGAAGGTGTAATCTATTAAATGCAATTAACAAATCATCTGATACCATTAAATATAAGTGCCTTTATAATATGTACTATTTTACATATTATAAACCACTCATGTTTTATAGAGTGCTTGGTTAGTCAATCCAACAAAAGACTATTAAAGGTGGTACAGAGGATGTTTTCGTCGACTGAGTTTTTGAAATGAGCGCATGCGGAAGAACAACCCCCCTCCTTCAGTGTTTGTTTACCACCGGCATTCGCTGTGTTATTAAGCCGGGCACACATTTAACGACTAGCTAAAACATTCTAAGACTGTGCTCAACATACAGCGATTGTTTCCTGCTCCTGAAGCAGATTTATATACTTTCACAAGGAATTTGAACACCGACTGTAATCGCAGACTGAATGCAACTGGCTCTGACTGGACGCGTTTGAGCACGATCAGTCATAAGTATCAATTTACATTCATAATCGGCCTTACAATCGTTAAGTGTGTGCACGACCTAAAGCCGTGGATTCATTATGTCGGACTCACCGCAGGTGACTCATAATCTGCAGTTGTTACTCCTGTCTCCGGACAAAAACATTGCATGCGGAGTGTGGAAAGTTACTAGAGCACGCAGCCGCACGTCTCTCACAAGGAACGTCATGGCAGTGATTGACAAGCCAGAGGGCCAATCCGCGCACGTCTCACAATGGCAGTGATTGACAAGCCAGAGGGCCAATCGTTTACGTGATGATCGCGTAAACGATTGGCTGATGTTTTTAAGGCCCTACCTCATGCACAGATGTATATTAATATTATTACTTTCAGTGCACCTAATAAATAGTCTTTCATCAGTTAGTAAAGACAGTTTCAAGTAATATTGCAAAAATGTATAAAACAAAACATCCTCTGTACCACCTTTAACTCATTAACTCTTCTTTTTTATTATATAAATGTGTCATTAAATGTCTAAAAATGTAAAATATTGATCGGAGATCAGGTAGAAACCATTTAGACACTGGTTCATGGATTTACAGAGATCGCCTTTGTGGCTTTATGCTGGAACCCTATTGTTTTTGTACTGTTTTGACAATCACTATGTACTGTTTTGACAATCACTATGTACTTTGTATTGTTTTGACAAAAAAAACAAAAAAAACAGCACTGCACCTTTAGTAAACGCATCGATTCAACTCATCAGCTTGTTAGATATTGTCCAATATCTCAAATAATTGTGTCAGATAAGAGAAGACATAAGAGACATAAAAAAAATGTTTTTGCTAATAACCAGAAATTAACAGAAATGTATAAAATATAATTTCATTTATATCAATGGGAATTATATATAAAATAATACTGTTGTTGTCCACCAGTGGGAGCCACAGGATAAGAATTTATTTTATTTTTCATAGATTACAATATGTGTAGGTTTACTTGTTGTAAAATAAACAAACAATGTTGCATTCCTGAAATCTCCAAAATACTTAAATTATTTTATACATCTTAATGATATTGAGAACATATTTGTCATCTATTGACTGAAATACATTGCTGTCAAATTAAATTGAAGAGATATTATTATTTGAATAACTTATTATTATCAATATGCTGAAAGATGTAAAAAAGTGAAATAATATAGGCCTACAAGAAAACATTTTTTTTCATCCTACAGTTTTTTTTTTTTAAATCCATTCACAGATTATTTCTAATTTTTATTTTGTATTTATATATTGCATTGATTGTTATATAGTTATATACCAGCTCCATAGATTACGAGGTTGTGAATCAGTATATCGTGTACACGAATTCGGGCACTGGTAAGGACACTGACTGACTCACTACACATTGGGACACTAATGATGACATGACAACATCCTAATTCTATAACATCATTATTGGTATTTATGCTTGTTATATATACATGCAACATTTCAGCTGTAAATTAATTATATATGTTAGCTAGTTTATGTTTATTACCTGCCTATTTATTTATGTTAATGCTGAAATATAATTAAATAATGGGTTGTATTTAAAAAATTTTAGGGAGAGAACGTTTCAGTGCACTGGTAGGATTTTGCGATTGAGACAGCCCTTAAAATGTCTGACTTCCTGATCAGTGCCCTGACAGAGTTTTCTTTGTGTTTATTAAAAAGACTATTTCTCGTTCATTCTGTGTCACGCAATACATGCGACTATTGACAGAAGACAAGACCTCAAGATGAGATTTTTCTCATCTCAAAAATATAATGGATATCCCTGCAGTCAACCTTCTCCTGTTGAAGCAGGGGGATCGAGGATCACACAAGGGATTTTCTCCACTTAGGATTAACAAGCGGTCAAAGACACATCTGTCCATGGATGGTCCTCAAGGGAGCTTTGCTAAGTATGTGGACTGGATCTGGATGTTAGTGCAGTGCGGCTCACCTTTCACTGTCTGCCCCATTGAGGAAGACATCGCCAGCTCATTGCGGCTGGTCCCACCCAGCCCAGCCTTCCCCTCCCTCCTCATCTGCCGAAGCCATCCAGTACCTCTCCGCTGTCTCCCTTCAGCCCCTCCAGTGGTTCTGTCCAGCTACATCTATCTGCCTGGGACTTCCCAGTTATCCGCTCTGCCTGGCCTGTGGTTCTGTTAGTTCCACCTCAAGCCTCGGACTCCACCTTGGCTCAACACTTCACTCACTCTATGCCATCTAGTTCTCTTTAGTAAAAATTCTCATTGTATCATTGAAAGCTCAAGGCTCGAAATTGCGACCATTTTGGGAGCATTTGTGCGAGAGCAAATAATTGTTGAAGTGTGACCTGTTTTCATTTCTCTACAAAACATTGGCTAATTACTGCACAGTATGTGCCTGCTGTGAGCTGATACAGTGCCTTGTCCACCGTTCTATCACATAACCAATTAAACTTCATCTTTACGTTCTTAAGTTTAAAGCAGATTTTAGATTGGTTAATATTAGCCATCATTCACTCCCTTTCACTGCACTTCGTTGTCCCGTGACAGGGAGTTAAAGGTGCTCTAAGCGATGTCACGCGGTTTTAGGCCAAAACATTTTTTGTCACATACAGCAAACATCTCCTCACTATCCGCTAGCTGCCTGTCCCCTGAACACACTGTAAAAAACGTGGTCTCTGTAGTCGCCACAAGCTCCCAAAACAGCAATAAAAACAAACTGGTGCAGCCTGGACCACTTAACATAATAAACATGCTCCAGCCAATAACCGACAAGAATGATTTAAAATGAGCGTTCATGACTGTTTCAGGAAGCACGGAGGGGACGGGGAGGAGGAGGAGGAGGAGGAGAGAGGGTCTAGCTAGCCTCTGTTTTGTTTGACAACACTTCGAACGTCAACAGGAAGTTACTCCACCCAGGATCGCTTAGAGCACCTTTAACAGAGCGCAAAATGTAAAGAGCTGAAGAGAGAACATGAAAAGAACACTGTTACCCAGGGCTCAAGGAGAAATCGAAACAAATGAGCGCAGAACACACAAAAAACTCAATTAACATACTGCGCTTATATACTGCGCTTAAAGGATTAGTTCACCCAAAAATGAAAATTATGTCATTAATGACTCACCCTCATGTCGTTCCAAACCCGTAAGACCTCCATTCATCTTCGGAACACAGTTTAAGATATTTTAGATTTAGTCGGAGAGCTTTCTGTGTCCCTCCATTGTAAATGTATACAGTACACTGTCCATGTCCAGAAAGGTAATAAAAACATGTGACATCAGTGGGTTAGTTAGAAGTTTTTGAAGCATCGAAAATACATTTTGGTCCAAAAATAACAAAAACTACGACTTTATTCAGCATTGTATTCTCTTCCAGGTCTGTTGTCAATCCGGGTTCACGACTCCTCAGTGATGCTGCTGACGTAAGACACTGCTGACATGTTATCCGGAGCTTCATTTACAGTCTGAGGGAGACGCATGCTGTATTCAAGCTATTCTACATTGTTTGTATTTTGGTATTGCTATATTTTTTAAAATGGTGCGTAAGTGTGCATGTCGTGGATGTCCTAATCGCCAAAAACAACGACGTAAAAGTGCATTACCAACGCCGACAGATGAAAGGATTCAATGTAATCAATTCAATGGAAAGGATTCCGGAAGAGAATACAATGCTGAATAAAGTTGTAGTTTTTGTTATTTTTGGACCAAAATTTATTTTCGATGCTTCAAAAACTTCTAACTAACCCACTGATGTCACATGGACTACTTTGATGATGTTTTTATTACCTTTCTGGACATGGACAGTATACCATACATACATTTTCAATGGAGGGACAGAAAGCTCTCGGACTAAATCTAAAATATCTTAAACTGTGTTCCGAAGATGAACGGATGAATCTGGTTCGAACCATAACGCATCTTATTTGTATATTCAAAAAAATATTTTCAAACAATCTCATAACATTATTTAATGCAGCTGTAATTTTTTTCAGTGTAAATGATTTAATTGGATTAACAGTTCTATATTTTATTATTATTGTAATTTAATTTATTGATCAAATTTAAGAATTTAAAACGAAAGATGGAACGGCATGAGGGTGAGTCATTAATGACATAATTTTCATTTTTGGGTGAACTAACCCTTTAAATACTTATATTTATAACATATGAGTATAAAAAGAGTGCAGTTTTCCTGAAAATGTGAGACTGGTTTCAGTAGTTAAAATTAATTCACTTACATTTTAGACGAAATATTGACTGTTTTTGTTGTTTCAGTAGCGAAAATAGTTCCAAACAAAGATCACAGCAGATCTGGTTCGAACCATAACGCATCTTATTTGTATATTCAAAAAAATATTTTCAAACAATCTCATAACATTATTTAATGCAGCTGTAATTTTTTTCAGTGTAAATGATTTAATTGGATTAACAGTTCTATATTTTATTATTATTGTAATTTAATTTATTGATCAAATTTAAGAATTTAAAACGAAAGATGAAGCATACATTTAATCAGATTAGGGAGAAAAAACACCTTTCATAAAGGTTAAAAAAATGCCCTCAGGGTAAATATCACAAATATGCAGATTTAAATATGTCAAAGCTGAGTGAACACTGATGAGAATATTGCTTCAGAATAAATTATATTTACAACACAAAAATCATATACATACATTTAAGTTGTGGTGCTCCTAAATTTTTGCATTTTATTTTTGAAGTTGGGAGCACCAGTGCTACTAAGAAAAAAAGTTATTTTGAGCCCTGAAGCTACCTGAAGTCTCTTTAATCTTGTTAACTTACAGTTTGACCACAAATGTGTAGTATTGAGTGGTGTACAATCTGCCTATTCTTGTGTAAACATATGTTAGCCTGTGTAATAATCATTGCCTTTCAATATCCTCATCATCTATCATCTGCTCAGTAATAAAATGTCCAAGATGTTATACAGTCTCTTATATTTTATGTATTATATATATATTTTTTTTCTGTCATAACTTTTTTTTTCTAACGTTTATCGTATTAATTAAAATGCTCAAAATGAAATGGAGTGGGAAGAGTTGGGATGAGAGATCAATTTTATTAGCAAAATACATTGAAATGATATCCCAATAAAGAAACCGAAAGTAATATGTATCTGATGTATGTGGGGAAATTATATTTGAGTTTGAAATAAAAACACAAAAGTAAAGATGTACTTGATCTTCCCTGCCACTCGGTCAGTAGTACTTTAGTACTGAATTATTACATATAGTACTGATTTATTTATTTATTTTTGTACACATTTTTCTGTTTATATATGGTATTTCGATGGTTGTTTCACGTTTCTGTAAGGATGCAACTGTGCTGCAACACTGGCTATAATAGTGAGCGCTCATTCCTCTATGTGATCGATAGATGGCAGTAAAACACTTCTGCTACAGCTGTATCAGATCTGCCTGAAATGGCGAATCTATAATTCAGTCTATGCACTTATCTTTTACTTATTATTCTTAAAAAACAGCATACATGAACTAAAAGCATTTGCAGCGATCATAGACTGTTAAAATGACAGCGATCACAATCAAACACACAATCAATTTAAATATGCAGAAAGAATACATGACTGATTTGATATGTGATAAATCCTGTGATGTGTTCAACTGATTATAGTGCCAATAAACTGATGACGGCAGCTGTTTAATAAGTCAAAAACATAAACATGCATGAACATGAATTATTGTGACGCACCAATAAAAACAATTGCCGCAGCGCATCACGGGTAATGGAGTTGTATGTTGAAGATACGCACATCCAATTACTTGCAGAGTTTACTAATATTTCTCATCCCAAAAATAAAGGGTGACAGCGACTCAGCGACAGAATAATTTGTGTCCAACGTGAAAATTAAATTTAATAATAATAAATACATGTTTTAACGAGTTCAAAATAGTGAAAATCCAAAATAGCAGCTTCGGGGGCGTTGACCGTTTCTATTCTCGCGAGATTTCGTTGAAGCGCCCAGTCTCAACGTTCTTTTTATTTATTACTGAACAAAAAACAGTAACCCTGTGAGAACGAATGAGAAACACACACATACAAACCATACCAGCTTCTGAATACAACCAATGCCAGACTACTAGCTCCCTTCGGTCTGAGTTTCAAATCACATCTCAAGAGCGTCAGCCTGAGGACGTGAACTCTCGCGATGTTTGCTATTCCTGCGAGCTTTCAGTGGCGTCTCTTTCCTCTTTTTTTTCCTCTCATTTATTTTTCCTCTCATTTATTTATTTATTTATTTATTTTTTATCATCCAAAAAACAGCACAGACATACGACATACCGATAGAAATTACAGGATGTGATTAAAAAACAACGTTCCCGCAGGGCGACGTGAGCTCTCGCGTGTTTCTCGCGTGCATCTCGCGAGATTTGCGTCGTTCGCACTCAAGACTCCATGATCTGATCCCGAGCGGCGCGATCATCCCTGCGTGTCCCGCGCGCGTTCATGAGCGTCGTGCGGCGCTCATATCTCCGCTCAAATGGACCAAGAATGATCTTGTGAGGATGGAGAGCGTTAAACTGAAGAAGAGCAGTGCTCTAAGTGTGGCCTTGAGATCCACAGCAGATGAAGAAGATGATGAAGGCCAGAGAGCATCGAACCCCCGACAGACGAAGTCAGACGAGCCCCGGACCAGAAGCCAGAGCCCAGCTGAGCTCAACATGCTCAACAAAGCCTGCAAGAGCAGCTCCAGTCTGCTGCTGAGGAAAAGGAGGGTGAAAAGGCACATGTCCGGTATCAGTTCATCTCATAGTCGAAGTCTGGACCGACAGACGTTGCTGAGACACCGAGCCAGTCCTCAGCTGCAGCTGTCAGACCGCCAGTGGGTCCGCCAGGACCTGCGCCGGGGCTCAATCCACGTGCACGACCGGCTGCTGGCGTGGTCACACCCGGCACGGCCTGTGCTGTGCACCGTGGACAGCACTGCAGCCGAGATAGCGCAGCGCCTGCAGCAGGCCGGTGGCAAGACGTGCTCGGTCCTGAGGCTGAACGCTAAGAGCTACCTGTCCACCGATGTGAATGGGAATTGCGATGGCGAATACCCACTTAGGCACCTTCACACGGGGACTGAGAGCCTCGCAGACCAGCCAGGTGACAGGTTACGGCTCCTGCTCCTGGAGAAGGACCATCCATATCACCAGCAAGAATATGACATCTTCACGCACTCAGAGGCCAACGTGGACCGCACGTCCCCTCAGGACGAGGACTCCATGAAAAGATTTGCAGGCTCCGATGTGGAGACCAGCAGTGCTTGTGACGACCTGAGCTCCGGGGCCCGGTTCAGCCAGCATCGGGACTCGCTCAGCGATGACATGATCTTGGGCACGGATGCCTCGGCGTTCGACAGCAGCGCTACCGAGGGCCTGGATACATACGGGAGCTCTTCGGACGAGCTGGAGCTGGACTGTCCGACGGAGCCCATCCTGCCGGAGCCCATAACAGTCGAGGCCGAGTCGGCTCTTGCCGTCGGCGCTGACCCTCCTGCTCTAGGGCACAGTCCGGATTCAGTAGGCACACCGTCCGATTCGGACTCCAGCCCGGCCCTGTATGTTCAGCTACACGGCGAGGCTGCCCGGCGTCTGGGCCCCGATGAGAGGCCCCTACAGGTCCAGAATGATTTTCTCTTTAAACTGGGATTTAAGGACCCGTGGCGGGTCCAGGAGGAGGGGATGAACACTGAGCTGGGATCACTCCTGCGCTTCTACGCAGGTAAATATCAGATGCATTTGCTAGTGTCTACTTCATGAATGCGGCCTGTGTGAGAGTCATGAGGCAGATGTTTTACATTCTCCATACATGAAGACTGCTGAGTTTGCTGTCAGCTGCTGATGTGTGTTCATGGAAATGACACACCTGAATTTAGAGTAAAAACACTGACTGTGGCTCATGTACACAAACTGCTGCATGTTGACGTAGGCAAGATCGATTCACCATCTGTGTATGTGAAGTCACAGTCTGTTATGTGACAAATCCCTTTCAAACTTCCTAGAAAATTGAACTGCTCAAAGCAGTAGCTTTCATTTAGTTCTCAGTTGTTTTATTTAGTGTCAAGGTTTGTCTCTTGAAGTTTCTTCTGAAATTACTTTTTATTACAAGCACTTCTCATGTTCATTGACTTTTTAAGATGAATCACTTGTTGTATTCCTCAAGTGTTTTAGTTCATAGTGAGATTTGCAGACTTTGGCAGCTTGGCACAAATCTGAGCACAGCTGAGATTCTGACATTGACAGTCCAGAGGAGACACGTGAGGTCTTTATCTCAGGAGAAAAACTTACAAAAGAGACTTTAAAGAGATCATGATTTGTGATTGGAATGGCTTTGAATTACTCCTCATACAAATTTTACTTTACAAATTGCACAAGCCTATTTTAGAGAAACTGAGTGCACGTGCATGCAGAAGATTTCACTTGAGAGATCAGCTCGCTGAGTTCACGTGACGTCAGGGTCAAGCAGTTGTTATATGACACGTGCATGTCAAAAATAGTGCCTACAACCCTTTAATTATTTACTTGCTTTAGAAATGGATTTTCTGAACGTTACAAATGAATAACTGGCCACACTTTATATTAGGTGTCTTTAAGTATGCACTGACAAAAAATGTTATGTACATATTGTGTTGTTGATGTATGGTTAGGTTTAGTGGTGCAAGGGAAGGGACAACGTGTAATTATAGATGTGATTACAGAAATGAAATACAGCTGTAATTACATGCAGGTATTTTTTTATATAAAAGTACAATGTAAAACTATATACACACTGCACAAAGCATTGTATCAAATGATTAGTTTAAATATTACTACATAGTAGTTAAAGGCACTTTATATAATTTTGGACTGAATAACCTTGCAAATTTTACTTTACTGAAGTGATTACAAACTTTAAAAACACACATGCAGTAAAGTTTGCATGAGACATCAGTTCATGTGATATCACAGCTATATGATGATCACATGCCAAACATGACCCTGCAGTAGCTGTTTTTAAAACTTTAGCAGCAGTACGAACAAGCATAAATTCACAATGATCCTCCATGTTTATGTTCCCATGGATCTCTCTCTCTCTCTCTCTTTCGTCGTTGGTAATAAACATGGCAGCGTTCTCTGCTCCCACGGATGCACATGACATGGCCACAAAACCATTGTGAGCTGCTCTTGTCGCTTGGACGGCGCTCTTGTTCCGGTCTGTTCATTATCATTCAAATGAAAGGCTGAATGCTGTGTTGGTGCATTGGAGGGTGAAGAGAGAGAGGGGCGGCTCATGGGTTCTGGATATTTAGATGCTGTTCACCAGGCCTTTTCTTGGCTCATGCTCCCTTTACCGTCTCACGCCAACGTCCATTGGCCCGTCGGCCAACAGTGGGCTGCAGGAAGCGCTTTCATTCATGCCGCTGAGAAAAACAGGGCTGTGAGGAATACGGATGGGGGAAGGAAAGGGCTGTGGGATTTGTTGGGCAGAGCAGGAATGGATCTTAGCAACTGTTGGAGCTGTTGTCTTAGGGTTAAGAGCTGATTTAATATGAGCTGCTGACAGATTCATACTTTTACAGTGTTGACTAGACCCTCCTCTAAGGCTTACACATACTTTAACCGTATAAAGCCTACTGTATCGTATTTGATACGCAAATTTCTATGGCCTCTAAATGATCAAAACGTTGATGAAAAACCTGTTGCACACAATCTGCTACATGCTTTCTGTTGTCTGATTGATAGTCTATACTTTTCTAACAAATAAAAGGCATTTTAGTATATTTGTAAAAATGAAATGTCCACCTTCAGCTTGTGGTTCACATGTCTTTTTGCTGTGAAATCTTTACTGATTTTTATAAAGCAAACATAAGAATAACTTTGATATTGTTAGTAATATTTCAAGATGAACACTTTCTGGACTGAAGCAACTTGGCTTTACTTGATTATCCATACATTATTTTTCTGAAAAATCATGTTAAAATGTGGATATCAAGCTTTTGAGCAACGTTTATTTGTTCCTCTGTCAATCGCCATTGTATTGCATGGCATTATACGTTTCGAAACTACAGAACTTTGATCATAAAACTGAACATTTAAATATCATCTTACTAATACATAATACATTATTGGGAACTGATGTATTTTAAGTAAGTAGTCTGCTATACTGTTATAAAGAGCTCTTTTTTTTATTTGGTCTAAAGGTTCAACAAACTATTCCATTTTTTAAAAAAAAGTATCAAATTAAATGGAAGGGGGGAGTATTTGGAAGCTTTATAAAAAACTACATTTCAATTTCTTGCTACTGCTTGGCGCCAGATTCTACCAAAATACATGAATTTTAGCATAGACTATGAAATTAAGAACCTTACATTGAAGTGTGCCCGCATGAAAAAGATCATCGGTAATGGTAACGGTAGTCTTTTGACTTTCTTTCCGGTGAGCCTGAAATAAAGTTTTGTATTGGTCTGGTGTCTTGGCAGATGTTGGCTTTATTAAAGCTGCTGCCCTCATGTGATGAGGATTAATGGCCGGTCACCTGATAAGACGGATCAATAATCACTCTGCAGTCAATATAACGTACAGTGTTTCTGCAGTGTCTTCCAGTGTTATTATCATTCCTGGCATTGCTACAGAAGCATCCGGAAGCATGTTCCTTCCCCCGTCTGCGGGCATGTGAAGTATGTACAGACTCTTAGGGAATGTCAGGCATGTACGGCTCACTGTGGCTGGAGGAGACGCATTCAGTCTGAAGTGTGTATTAATCATAGACTGTAAAAAAATATGACGTGACGTCACCCATAGAGTTCTGAACAGCAGTTTTGACTCGTAAATGAGGCCGCGGCCATCTTAGCTGCACGTGACCGCACGTCACTCACGGATAACTGAAAATGGGCAAAGAGGCGGGACGAAGTTTGAGCCCATGCGACTTGTTGCTGAAACCACGCCCGCCCTAGCCATCTGTCTTAGATACTCTCTAAAATATTAATAAAGATAGCTATATCATTAGAAAGTACTAAAGGATTACTGTCAATCTACGGTGATTTTTTTACGATAACGTTATAGATGCTCCAACACCAGTAGGCTAATTAATTTGTGTGGGGTGTGCAAATAACACAAATCAAATGGGATTTCATACCTTTATAATGAAATAGAGATCGCGAGATGAATCCAATCCGTGGCACTTGGGTAAAATATATGTACAAGATGTATATCTCTCAAATGTTCTCTCAAACTAATGAGCACGTATCCAAAGTATAATTTTTCAAAATAGTGCAGCAGTTTTAGTTATATCCAAGCAGTGCTGTCGGAGTTGTATATCCTCCTGGTATTGTCATTGTAGTAAATCTCAGGAACAAAACTTTTAGCCAATGCCACGACGATCCAACAACGTGTGTTCCGCATGCGAGCACATGTACACAGACTGACATCTGTCTCGAGTATGCAGCAAGCCATATATTGTATAAAATAATACAGAAAAAAGCACAAATACGACTGAGATGCCAAATTCAGCGGCTGAAATGAGCTGCTGAGGTAACATGATGGCTCACAGACAGCAGCGGCATACCTGTCACTCAAGTGACCACGCCCTTAATTATGCAGAACTTTAAGGCTTAATATAATTTAAACAGATGAGCTATAAAAAAAATTCACCCCCCTCAGAGTTGTCATGAAGGGCAAAATTCGCAGTATAGACCAAAACCACAATATGAACCAGACTGTAAACATGTTTTTTTCTGCTGTAAACTTGGCTAATTTAACATGATGGTCAATGAGATTCTGCTCACTTCTGCAGCCTGTCCCTAGCGGCCAGTCGATGAATTGCAGTTTAATTCACTTCCGTATTGGCTTCACGAGAAACAGGGGGAGGTTGCCGCTTGGTATTAATATATGGACATCATGGAGCTGTAAAGTGCCCCAGTCAAAGTAACTTTTTATCCTGTCATCTGAGATGTTGCATGATCATGAATGATATGATAAATGTCTTATGGCTACAGGTTTTCTGGTCATGGTTCTTGAGCTTGAAGTTTGTCATGCTCTTGTTTGATATAAGAAATATATTTGATCATAAGGTGCTGTTTTAATAAGCCCAAGAACAGGAAACATTTGGAGCTATTTGAGTTGAATGTTCTCAAAGCCATTTCATGGTTTATTTGTGATCTGACTGATAAAGCGGGTGCGCCGTCAGGATTTTTGTCAACCTGTAAAACAACTTTGTTAGGTAACATATAATATCTAAACATTTCATTGCTGCTGCTGAGCCATCAAGCCTAAAAGAATATAAACACAAGGCAAAAATGTGTGAAATATCAATGTGTTTTGCCTCCTAATAAAGTTGTGTGTTGCTCATGCTCTGCTGCAAGAACAAACTGTTACTCTTTTGTTGTAAGAAGGCTGTAAACACACTTTTCACCTTTTAAATATAGAATATAGTCAAGTTGATTATATTATATTATATTCAACTTGACTGGATTCCATATATAAAAAAAGTAATACATTACAATACTGTGGTATCTGGTTCGGCTCTTAGTTTTATGACAATATGTCATGCATATAACATCCTTATGTCATGTCTGTGTGACAAGTTAACCCTCAGGGGTCTGAGGAGAGAAGAAGAAGGAGAAGTTTTGACATGCCCTGACATTTGTGCTTTTTTCAGTTGTTCATAAACATACTAATGGAAAAAGTGTCATTACACTGTATTCAGCACAGACTAGGCTACAATAATATGTGAGGAACATGTATGTACATGTTTGTGTTTTTGAAGGAATAACGTTTATGCGTGGTTATTGAAAAACAAAAAACTTAAGTCACTGAAATAAAGCCAAAAAATATATATTAAATCTTTGTTCACAAGACTTCTGGGTATTTGAGGTTGTAGACTAGAGTTTTTGCTTCAAAATGAGGTAAAAATTATGCTGCCTGCTTGTTCATATAAAACAATAGAGGGATTTAAATTTTCTAAAACATCTTCGGTCAAGAAACACAGTATGCGTGGAGGCGTGAATCCTCATGTATAATGGGTGATTCTCACCTGTGAAGACAAAAGAATCACATAATAATGACCTGAAATGACTTGCATATTAATGAGGCCTTTCAGTCAGGTAGGCTGTGAAAAAACCCTCTGTGATCATGATTCAAATCTCATCATGGTGTAAATCAAACATACAGAAAAAACAGCAATACTGTGAAATATTATTACAATTTAAAATAATGGTATTCTATTATATTCTTTAAAATATGATGTATTTCTGTGATGCAAAGTGTCTGAACAATTATGTTACCTCTATGGCATTTCATATAGGCTTTTAGCTTAAAAGCATGCACATTTGGAGAAATATTGATGGATTCTCATATGTTTGTCAATACAGAAGAGTAATATTTATTCAGGATTTATTGTCATTACTATGAGTGCTGGATACTGTGTTTTCAATTCATACTCGCAGCCGGAGGGCGCTCTGTACACCTTTAGTCCACAAATGCCTGAGCACTAAAGAAGAATAGGCAATCCAGGAACTAACCGAACTAACAGAGGACAGAGATCGCTAACTATGGCTATTCAAAACACTTTTCAAGACAATAAATACACGATTGAGACGATGAATGCATGTATTGACTCAGAATTTGCGTCTGAATAGCGCTCCCTCCGTGGGCGTGGCCGCATTAGCGGATAATGAGCTGAATCACGGATTTCTGACATGGCTCTCTTTTCATACAGATTACATAAACACAGAATATTTGTTTTCGATTTGACTTACACGATTTAAAACCTGTCATTTCAACGTTTTTTTAGACACAAGTCTAATTTTTTTGTGATTAGTATTCACTAAGTTACAGTTCATTTTCGGAGAACTATCAGATTGGACTTCCTTCAGAGGGAGACGAGAGATCATGCATCATGTTAGTTTTCTTTATTTTACAAAAAGCACAACATTTTGTTTTTACTCTGAGTGTACACAAATGAAAGAAGATATTCAACAGATTAAAATGGTGTATAGCTCTTAATTGTATGTGCAACATTAACGGAGTATTTTGAGTCTCTTTCACACTGGTAAGAAAAAAAACGCGGTGGTATCGCCGGCGATACCCTCAGACCTCAGAGTGTTAATATGACATGACCACAATTAAGTGAACTGACCCCGTCCATTTTCATCCATGTACCATATTATGTATTTTTTTTTTAGATTTTATAATGTATAATTTTAGTATGGATTTCTTCTCTTTATGCCACATTTATAGGTGTTCCAGTTAAATAATTTATTAAAGGTGCAATATGTATTTTTTCATCCGCTAGAGGTCACCTATTCAAAACAAAGGCGCAGCTTGATGACGCGAAGTTTGAGGATGTGAGGAATCTTGGGACATGTGGTCTTCACCTCACAGCCGGTGGAAAAGAATCGGGATAGGACATGGGCAGAAATCATGTTCATGGATGCGATTATTAACGTTACTGTAGTATGAAGCAGAGCAGGGCCAAGTGTTGTGGGAGCTGACCGAGGCCGCTGGAGCGATTGTTAATGAGAGACGAACGCAACATGCCTCAGGGGCAGGTGAACTTTTATCATGCCACAGTCGCCGTTTCCGCTTTTTCCAGTCATGAGTATGAGGTAACACAGCTCAGTTTATATTAGATACATTTGAGTGTGTTGAAAATGATGTTATAACGTTACTCTGTGCGTTCACTCAGCGGCTGTGAGACACGTGTTGCATACTCCAGTAAGCTAGATTAATATTAGAATATATTAAATGCTGGATGGGCTGTTTAAATGGCATGCAGTTAATTTTAAAATGCATTGTATGATGGAGAAAATTCTGTATTACTGTTACTAAAAATAAAGCTGCATGGTACTCACAAAAAAATCAAGAAAATTAGATTTAAACAATAAGACGCGTTGAGCTAGCTATATATCAATGATTAGTTTTCTGTCTATAAATGTATCAAAACAGATGTTCTCTTGTCTAGTAAAATGTAATATATTAAAGCATCTTTGGTGTTTCCATGGTTTCTACAAAAATAAAACCAGAAACCAAGGTTAACACCAAGCGGCAACCTCCCCCAGTTTCTCGTGAAGCCAATACGGAAGTAACTTAAACTGCGATTTATCGACTGGCCGCTAGGGACAGGCTGCAAAAAGAAGCAGAATCTCATTGACCATAATGTTAAAACAGCCAAGTTTACAGCAGAAAAAAACATGTTTACACTCTGGTTCACATTGTGTATTGGTCTATACTGCTAATTTTGCCCTTCATGACAACTCTGAGGGGGGTGAATTTTTTTATAACTCATCCGTTTAAACTATATTAACGCCCTTAAGATGGCCGCGGCCTCATTTACGCGTCAAAACTGCTGTTCAGAACTCTATGGGTGACGTCATTGACACTACGTCCATATTTTTTTTACAGTCTATGGTTAACACGGATATAATGCCATTGACAGGCGACTCACTCACACGTCCTGGATCCTTGGTTAAAATTGTGATTTTCTCATGATTTACAAATAGTTGGCAACATTTGGGATATTATAAGTACTCAACTGAACAAATTATATAACACTGGCCCAGTGCTTTTTGGATATTTTACTGCAAAAATCTTACATATTGCAGCTTTAATTTTAGTGGAAAACTAAAGAAAGACATAAAAGTTTTTATGTAATTGCCAATATATTTTTTACATTTGTTCTTCATTATAAATCAGGTGTAGTGCTGTCATCTCCTCCATGTATGTAATCCTGAGTTGTGTTATTACTATAATAGCTTGAACCCCCCACCCCCATTCCAAACACCCACACAGCACCCCCAATCTGATGTATCATTTTTATTTAGTTTTTCCTTTTTTATTCAGAATATTCACAAAATTGTTGGTTCTAAACTATCTAAACTAGGACTGCATGATATATTGTTTTAGCATCGATATTGAAGTTGATCCGTGATCCGTATGGACGACGCACAAAATTTGACAAATAGGCTAATCAATTTTCTTGTCCCTAAAAATCAAAATAATGTATGGGAAACTGTAATATAGACTGCAGCAGTGCTAAACTGCTCACTTCATCATATAATTAACAACACAAACTATCAACGTATGAATGAAACTCACTAAGACTGCCTACAGTTTCTTTTCCAGGGATCATTTTATTATATCCATACATATATGTGGTTAACAGTCAAATCACATAAAACAGTGAAATTGATCCGGAACTCTCTCCTGTCTTGCCTGAACCCGAGACGATGGCGTGAGCTCCACTGACAGTCTTCACTCCTATTGGTTGTCGCCCACTAAATGTGCTGCTCATTTGCATAAAATAAATGAGTTCTCCGTTTTCCAGCTTGTTATCTGATTTAATGAAATCCACCAGTTTTGTGATAGGTTGTTATTTGGTGTGGGGCCATGGTGGGCTAAGCTCCTGTTAGAGCCGACCATGGCCCCCCTGTGGTGCCGAGCCTGGTTTACTAATGTTTTGCGAAGTTGCAAACCAAATTTGGCACAAAAGCATCATACTGTTTACGTGTGCATTGGTGCCATTTTTCAAACAAATACTTGATATGGTTTGGTCTCTAACTGAAACAGATATACTTGTTGTGTTCTGCTAGTTGAGACCTTTTCATCGATGACACAAGTCTATCTGTTATGTACTATGATTTTACACAGGAACTTTTTTTCATGCAATGAAAATTATAAAGCACTTCTAATATGTCAGCAAATTTAAAAGCACTTGTTCAGTGATGGTCATATTCCCTATATTCACTGTAAAGACAAGCTTCTAAGCTTTAAAACAACTCCTTTTTTGTGTTGGTTAAGCAAGTGGTTGTTAAGTAACATGACTTATTAGGGCCCCCGCTTTATATTTAAGAGGTTATGGTTAACGATTGATTTGTCAATTTAAACAACGATTGATTATGGGAATTAATGTAAATTGACATCCCTATCTATCTGTCTTAAAACTAAAACTTAAAACTACACTATTTCAATCTTAAAACATTTAAACTTCAAGATTCCAAAACTTCTTCCAAGTTTTTGCCAGACTTTTTCAAGCCATCATCAGCATTTGTCTTGACAAACTTTTTTTTTTTTATCTAGTTCTTGATTGTTTTCTGCAGTATTTTTTGTCATATGTTTAATTAGTATCTCTCTGTCGCTGTCTCTTCAGCAACACACACTCACTTTGTCTGTTACGCAACTGTGTTAGTCTCCGGTCTTCCTGACAAACAGCTCAATTCACTCAAGCACGTGTGAGTGAATGTGTGTGTGTCACACACTGTGCCATTCTGCCCTTTTACACTCTCACACATCATACACACAAAAACTACTGCTGCAGTTTTTCATTACACTTACAGGACAGTACAGACATTTACAGTGGGTCTCATAAAAAGGTTGTAGATTGCTCTGAGCTTCAGCTGCATGATCCATTTTTTTTAAATACTGTTGTATAGCATTAATGTGACTGTGGGCTACAAGTGATTTCCCTCACTCACTACAGCTGTAATTAAAATACACACCTTACACCTTATATTTACTTTCCCAGAGACAAAAAACCTTTATACAAAGTAAAAAGAAGTAAAACGATTTTTTATTATACTTAATATGTTTTCTTTTTAAACAACATCACAAGTCAAATTGTTACTTAATAGAGGTGTATATTTATTTCCCCATAAACTAAAAAATCTAAATTAGATGTAATATTTTTACTTAATAGTTTTTACTCAATATTTAATTTAGTTTACTTGCTATGACAACTTTGAAAAACCTTAATGTTCCTCTCTAGAGTATTTTTAGTAGCTAAATATGGCCAGTGAATGGTAAATTGAATCATGGTCAGTGAATGGCTTTTTCTGAAGTAAATGTACCTTTCGTGACATAATTTACAAGCTATTTTTTGATGTCTTTCCGTGATTGAAACACGGTTATATGAGAGATAATACAAGTTGTAATGTATCTTTCCTCGCTGTCCCTGTTTCAAACTACAAATGGCTTACAGTGACTCTACACATGAAACTGAGATAAAAGTATTTGAACTTCAAAGACAACTGCTGCGTTCCAGTTTGCATACTATCCATCCTAAATAGTAGCCTAATCAAAATTTGAATTAGTGTTTCCCAAAATGTAGTATGGTAAAATGAGTACTTTTTCCAGCTAGAATCTGAAGTGCAGATCCATGCTCACTCTAATGGCTAATATTGCCCACAACCCATTTTGCATTGGATGAGGATTCAATTAAAATTAAAGCTGCAAACAGTAATGAAAGGGCCCTCAAACCCGTGTCACCGCCACCCGACGGCTTTAGGAAAACAGACCCAGGCAATATGCATTTAAGTATATAAATATAGGAGGAAAACTCCAGTCATTTGTATTTGCCACACTTCCTGCTACTAGCTGGTGGCAGTATGACTATAACTAAATTTTGGCATGTAGATGTCTTCAGGCCAGGGCACTTATCAAACGTTAAGAGGCAGATTGGACATTGTATGCCCAAGTTACAACAACTTCCTGTTTCGTGGTGTTAATCGCATACATTAACACTTATCCAAGTGTTGCATGATTTAATGTGTTTCTAGCATGTTTGGTACTTCGTGGCATATTTAAATGTGTTTCAGGGAGTGAATTACAGTGTAAAGAATGGCATTTCTTGTTGCAAACAGGTTACGCTGTGACTAACTGAATAGTTGCATGTAGTTGTCCTCAGGCCAGGACTCTTATCACACATGTGAAGTTTGGGGCAGGTTGGACATTGTATGCCTGACTTACAAAACCTTCCTGTTTCATGGCGAAACATCAGACTTTGTCAGGCCTCCATGGGCACACCCTTCAACAAAAACTCAAGATCTTTGCAATTTAATGTCGCTAAGGCCTTAAGATTAGACTGACCAAATATGATGTTGTTCTGGTTAAATCTCAACGAGAAGTTAATCACAGTGTAAATCATGACTGTTCCTGTTGCCCGTAGGTAGCGCTATGACTGTAACTGAATACTGGCATGTAGATGTCTTCAGGCCAGGACTGTTTGGGGCAGGTTGGACATTGTATGCCCAAATTACAACAACTTCCTGTTTAGTTGCGAAACATCAAATTTTATCAGGCCGTCACAGACACGCCCTTCAGCAAAAACTCAAGATGTAAATTTTCACCACTTCTTGTTTGCAAAGTTTCATGAGTTTCTTGAGTTTTTGAGCATGTTTAGGCCCTCAAAAATCTGATTCATTTCGGAGAAGAAGAAGAATTGACTGAGCAATTACAATAGGGTCCTCGCACCATCAGTGCTCAGGCCCTAACTACAAACACAAATAAGTAATGTTTTAAAAAAACTACAAACCCACTTTACCACTTGTAGTTACCATTTGTAATACACTTGAACTCACTAGTGTATGAAAGATGGGTTCAAGTGTACTACAAGTGGTAACAAAATAAATTTTTTTTAATACAGAGAGTATGTTAAAAGCACATTTTAGTTCATATTCATGATATCTCACAATAGCACAGTTGAGTACACTTAAGATTATCTTAAAGCTGCAGTCCGTAACTTTTTTTTTGGTTAAAAATGATCAATCTTAAATCAATTCTTGAGCAAGTACATAAACATCTCCTTACCTTGATTACCTGATTCACAATGGTAAGCTTGTAATAATGTGTTTTAATCCGAGTGGTACTGGTACATCTGTTTAAGGACATGTCCCAGCTAGTAGGCTATATTGCAGATGGCGGATCATTTATAGCCTTTTCTCACAGCAGCTGGAATAATTAAATGTATCATTTTGATGGCGGATTGTATGGTATGACAAATTATTGTTAGAGATTAGACTGTACAGAAATTGAAATCCACAGGTAACACTAATACACACTAAATACACGTAGTTACGCAATGCTAAAGTTGTTAACATTAACAATTTGAGAACAAAGTATAACAATAATAATAATTTGCATGGTTTGCTGTGATATGAGCTCAGCTATCATTAGATTTAATCACCATTGTTAGCACGATTTATTGTAATACTTTTTTCTCAGTTGGTCAGAACAAAAGTGGCAGATTTGTTACTTATTTGTTCAGATGACACTACAATCTGTGATTCCGAAGTACAGTATCCTCACCAGTGTGGTGACTGACAACCATACATTCTCCTCAAAACATTAGATTCATTTGCGCTGTGCCGATGCACAACCCCACGTAAAGGTGATAATTCCGCAAATAACTGCAATTGCAGGTTTCAAAAAGAGATGGCGACAAAGAGGAAAAACTTACAGACTGCAGGTTTAAGAAGTACTAAAGAAATTTTTTTAGGATATTAAATACAAAATTATTGCGTGAAAATAGAGCATTTTAAGTACGTTATGGAAGTTTACTTTTTTTTCACCTGGTTATTGCTATAACATTAAAATAATGATCAGAAATCATATTGGTTAAGAAATGTGGTATTTTCTCTTTTGCTTACATTTTTCTTATGTACTACAAATTTTTAGATTCTGAATGGTATCCCTTCTTAATTTTTCTCTATGTTTATGAATAAATAAGTTCTGAACTATGTATTTCATATAGATGTGAGTTTGATCAGCGGCGTGTGCAGTGCTCATTGGGCTGGTGATGTGGTTGGTGAAGCGCTGCAGTAGAGGCTCAGATGGTGTTTGTGTATAACTGCTGTATTGAGCATCTGGATCCAGATGAGATTTCAGGAGATTCAGCAGCATCTTTGTGCTGAGCTGTCTGTCTCTCCTCTCTGTGAGAAACTTTAGAGGACACAACAGATCCTCCAGCCTCTCTGTGTGTCTGTGGGGATTTGAATGCACTGTGTGTCATCAATATATGTACTGTAATTGCAACTGTCCTCATACAGCCATCAAACATTTAAGTATTTACAGCTAAAGAAATTGTAAAAGATATTGTAAAATATTTTTATAAAATATATATAAAATATTTTTGAAAAAGATTTGTAAAATATTTACAAATCTTTTAAATCATAAAGATATTTCCATAATTGCCATTTTACCATTTTATCAATGAATTGTAAATCCTTTAATCATACCCCCAAACCGAAACATTTTATAGAGAATACTAAAAGAATAAATATAATGGACAGAAATGTGTAGGTAAATGACACTATATTGTAACAATTTAGCATTAAAAAGATATTTATGAGCCATTAATCCCACTCCTACCTCTAAACCTACCCATAACAATTTTTTAAAAATATGTAGTTATAAAGAAAAAACATAATAGATAGAAAAGGGTAGCACTTTATTTTGCAGTCCTGTTCCCCATGCCATATACTATGTACATATCAGATTGTATTTTACTAATGACTACACCTACCCCCAACCCTAAACCTACCCTTACAATACTGCAAATACAGTTTTTGGTAGGCTACATGGTTTTCACTATGAGGTGGATAGCCTAATTGTTATATAATTCAGGTGAGCTACAGGTTATTTTTATGGTATGCCAAAAGTGTTAATTTTAAAATGTGATTGTTGGTACATTTTACCAGTATTTACCATACTTTCAATACAAAAATTAAAGATAAAACCATTTTCTTTATAAAAAAATTTCTTTGTAAAATACAAGATTTGGTCTTTAAAAAGCCTTTTTCCAAAAGGTAGGCTACATCTTGAAAAGGGGGGGGTTGTCTTATATTCTTAAACTTTAAGGAAAAATATGGTACTAAACTTTTTTTTCACATGGAAAAAAGTCTCATATCAGACACTGTTATGAGCTGGCAACTGATCTGTATGCATAAAACATCAACAAATTTCATAATTTAATTTAATAATAGTCATTCAATCCAGTCAGGTCTTATTTCTGCTACCACTGTTCAGAGCAAGTGTTCAGCAAGTGGATGTCGCGTCTTTGTGATGCTGTATAACGCACATGCCATGCATGTACTAAACAGTGTACATCATCATAGGAAGCAGTAAATCCTCTGCACAGACAACACCCCTCTCTGAACATCTGGATCTTTCTGAAGAGAGTGAAGAATTAGCAGTAGTTTTTAGTCCTCTGGCGGCGGGACATCCTTTGACTCTGAGGTTGAAGTGTAGCTACGATCGAGAATGGTAAACTCATCTGTGCTTAAGCCCGCAAGACCTTCGTTCATCTTTGGAACACAAATTAAGATATTTTGATGAAATCCAAGAGGTTTTTTATCTCCCATAGAAAGCAACGTAATTACCACATTCATGGTCCACATTCAACAATTTCATCACTACCCTGTCACTCTCCTACGCAGCTGACGCAGTGAAGCACTTCCGTGTTTACGTCTGAATGCTGGCTCAGCATTGGCCAACGCTGTTCACGAAAGCACCACAACACATGCATGTGATGCTGACGCAGGAGACGGCCAATACTGAGCTGGCGTTCTGACGTAGAACCTGGAAGCTCTGCAATGTGTCTTCAATGCAAACTACGTATGAGAAGGACAGGGTATAGAGGAAATTGTTGAATAAAGTCGCTATATTTGTTTTGTTTTTGTGCACAAAAAGTATTCTCGTCTCTTCTGTTTAGTTGAAATGATGCTTCCTCTGATAATACAATACTTAAATATCAAAATATATCCCCCAAAAA
Organism: Megalobrama amblycephala; assembly: GCF_018812025.1. Lineage (NCBI taxonomy): Eukaryota > Metazoa > Chordata > Actinopteri > Cypriniformes > Xenocyprididae > Megalobrama > Megalobrama amblycephala. The sequence continues at coordinate 16,021,246 of NC_063060.1, read as the reverse complement.
AATTAACAATATGAAGGCATCAACTACATATTATGCTTTAAAAAAATGATGAAAATCATCAGATTGTGTAATTGAGCTGCGGTGGTGTGCCGAACCTCTCCAGAACATGTCACTCATAGTCACAAGCCTTTTAAACTCCTGAAAGAAATTATTCAGGAGTTTTTAGCCCCAATATGTCACACAGGCGGTTTCACCAGTGCATTAGGCCAAACGAGCAGAACGTGGACAAATATAGCCTGGACACACACCCTCTTCTGCTTTGTGCCGGATACTCAGAGGAGTGGATCTCCCTAACTGCTCAAAACAGGATGAGGTGTGTAAAAACAGAGCCCATTTCAGACTGCTGACCCATGAACGCAGGGTCTATGTCCTTGGAGTTATCCATAAGGCTGGAAGACAAGTTAGTGGGGCGTCCCATTTACTACAGCATGGAATGATTCACTTTAGGTCAGCAATGTGGAAAATTCATATGAATTCTGTAATGTGGGACTCAGTTCATCGACTTGGTAAATTAGTTATTTGCTAATCAGATGTGATGGTTTGAATTTAACGGGAAATGCGCTCAAACTATTATGAGGAACTAAGGTACTTTTAAAAGTACCGTTTACATTGTAGCCAATTATAGACATGTTAGTTGAATGTATGAACGCAATGGCCATTGAGAGGCGATTAAGTTATCATAATCAGCTCAGTAGTGAGTACTGAGTACTGAGCTGCAGATTCTACCCCATTATAATAAACACTGTACAATGCAATTTAAAAATGTAGAAAACATTGTACATACCCACTGTACTGTTTTGTCAGAAATAATGAAAAATATCTTTCATTCAACAGTTTTAATTTTAACTGCAAACTTTTTAAAATACATCAAGTAATACAACTAGTTTGTTTGCTGGCTTCCGTGGCTACAAAATAATGTGTTTTCCGCAAAATGGCAACCCGGGGTGTCAAAATACTATTGGGTAAATTGGCAGTGAGCGGGATCACACAGACAAAACAAAAGCATTCTGACACGGAACGCACAATTCAAAGTGGAATAACTGTCTGTAATATTGTTTTTCAGAGAAACAAGTATGTGAACTTAGCATGTTTCCCAAATTTCTGCAAACACGTTGTATTTTTGTCATTTAATAGAGTCAAAAAATTGACATACAGCACCGTTAATTAATAAACACTGAGCAAGCTATTGTTGCACATAAAATATCAATGTTCAGAATAGTGCAAAGAATACCAAAAAAACAGCATCACACACCAGAGATGGGTTAAAAGAGAGAGATTAAAAAGAGCCAATTTCTCTCCAAAATGGTGCCAGTTTTAGCATTTTGTGATAAAGACATGAGAATCACTGATATTTACCTCACCTAATGCACTGAAATAGGCTTAGATAGTGAGTTAACTACAATGTAATTCCATTCCATTGAATATGTTACAATTTAAACATAAAAAAAACACATTGTTCTAAAAGGGGGCATCATCTCCTACCTTTTACGCAGCTAAATGTACTTAAATGGTTATGCTGATATTATAATTTTTAATTAATTGCATTAAATATGGAAGTATTTCTGGGAAAACTTTTTGAAAAAAAATATATATATATAGAAAAGTACGGTGGTCTCAGCGAATAAGCTGCTTTATCGGCAGCATCCTATGGAGCCCCGGACATGACACGCAGGAAAAAAATAGTACACTAAATCGTGCACACGATTTACTAATCCGTTCCCTCAATTTACTAAAACGTGCGCACGATTTACTACTTCTTTCCCTCGATTTACTAAAACATGCGCACGATTTAGTAAATCGAGGGAAAGAATTAGTAAATCGTGCGCATGTTTTAGTAAATTGAGGAAACGAAATAGTAAATTGTGCGCACAATTTAATTTTTTTTCTTGCATGTCATGTGCGGGGCTCCGTAGCATCCAACACTGAATGAAACAAAAATGTTGAACTTGAAATGATGAAGGTGATCTATACAGGTGGAGCTGGGGAAGGTGGAGTGTTTCTGAAAGTGTACTGCAAATGCTACAGCAAATGCTGACCAAGAATTTGAGGGTTGAGCAGCGAGCTCACTGGCTGCTGATACAGCAGGAACCAATCATCTGTGCTCTACAGAGTATGATGTGATTTCAAGCAGATTGAGTTAAGGACCTAACAGCCATCTAGAGTTTCACAAAAGAACTGTGTATTAACTTGAGTATTTGTGATTTGTTACTTCACACCCCTGAATATAACAGGAGTTTTCACTCAGTCAGTTAGCTTGTGCTGAAGTGATATCAGCTTTGTTGATCCATGCATTAAAAGGATAGTTCACCCGTGACAACACTAGTTCGGGGTGTATATGTCAGTCAGAGAAGAGCTCTTGAGCAGGAAGGGCTGTGGTTTCCTCTCACCCGGGGAAAAAGCACAACACGCCTAAATCATGCTTAAGATCCATGTGAGGTCTCTCTGTCTGTCTGTCTGTCTGTCTATGGCAGGGATAGGCAACGTCGGTCCTGAAGTGCGACTGCCCTGCAAAGTCCAACCCTGAAAAAAAAAATCACCTGCCTGTAGCCTTACCCTGTGTCTCAGTCAGCTCCCTAGCTTCCTAGGTTGTGAATCAGTATATTGTGTAAATGGATCAGTTCCCTGACTACTGAACTAGGGAGCTGATTGAGATGCACACTTAGTAATCCTGAAGACATTGATTAGATTGTTCAGGTGTGTTTGATTAGGGTTGGAGCCAATCCCTGCAGGACATCAGCACTCCAGGACTGACATTGCCTATCATGCCTGGTCTATAGCATCAAGATTTGTAAGCATCTTTTTTTTTTTTTTTTCATTCACTGTAACAGGTCACCACATAACACAAGATATAACACTATAACTAAGGCATTCAAGTTAGACCAGTAATTGATCAAGTAGCTGGTCATTTTTTAACAACAATAAAAACCTTCACAAATACAGTGGTGTTAATACTGCGGTGAATCAGTGTGTTCACCAATATGAAGCTGTATGTGTAACATGAAGCAATGTCTGTATTTCCCTTCTCTGAAGAAGGTAATGCTCTTATGCATATCTGAGGTGTTGTTATTTATGAATAAGAATGGGTGTCATGTTAAACCTTTGCTGATGGTCTCGCTGTAAAGTGGGCTGCAGCGCTCCATGCGGCGTACCGTGGGGTCCTGACCCACATACTACTGCTGCTGCTTTTGGGTCAGATCTTGCTTGCTCTGCCTGAAAGAGGTGAAAGCAGAAATGTTGCTGCATAGTTAGTCAAGAACATGCAAAACATATTGTACATATGTTTCTCTATGGCTGATGTAAACTCAATCCAGATGGAACACTCCTAAAATACTGAAAGAATCTTTACATGTGAATGCAGTTCCCAACCTGAACTACTCTATTCTAGTCTTTTCTAACACTTACTGCTTAATTGTTATATTTACTAGTGCTGACTGCTGGATTCTACTCTTTGCTAGTACTGACTAATTCCTCACTAGTACTACTGACTGCTGAATTATGCTCTTTCTAGCATCTTCTGTTTAATTGTAATTTTTACTAGTACTGACTGATGAATTCTTCTGCTCGTAAATAGTACTGACTCCTGAATTTTGCTCCTAATACTGCTTCAGTCCACTCATTATTACTACTAGTGACAGCTGAACTCTACTTTCTCTCATCTAGTACTGACTTCTGATTTCTGCTCTTTAGTAGTACCAACTGCTGAATTCTGCTTTATATTAGTACTGACTATTGAATTTCACTCATTACTAATACTGACTGTTGAATGTCACTGCCTCTTTTCCTGTTTCTGACTGCTGAATTCTGATCTTTACTAGTACTGACTGCTGAATTCCACTCATTACTAGTACTTACTGCTGAACTTCACTTAATCTTTTCTAGTGTGCCAGAGTCACAGGCATTTGCTAGTGTGGAAGATTTTTACTTCACTCAGTTCATTTCCTGTACAGATAAATGCAAACAACAATTGTGCTGTGTGAAATGTGTTCTGCGTCTAAAGCTGCATTATATATGCTGACAGTAGGAGTGGAGCGGGGAAGTCAGGCTCATTTTTTTTCTCTTTTTTGCAGGAAAACCTCACAGCATCGAGAGCTCCGAGCGCATCCAGCTCTCCGGAACATATAATGTACGGAAAGGAAAGCTGCAGCTACCGGTGAACCGCTGGAGTCGACGGCAGGTGATTTTATGTGGCACCTGTCTCATGGTGTCCTCAGTGAAGGCCAGCCATACGGGCAAGATGCACATCCTGCCACTTATCGGAGGAAAGGTACTGAACCCATGCTTATTATCCTGCGGGGAATGTTTGTCCCAAACCAATGATCATACAGCCATTTCTCCCAAAGTGCACTGGGCGGAAGTAGTCAAAAAATAATTAATATTCTTCAGCATTTTGACAGTATTCTATGTATGGCTTAAAATGATAATTTTTCCAGCCAGAGAAACCATAACTTGGACCAAACTGCCATTGTTTTCAAGTAAAAGGTAATCTACGGATAGATTTGCATTAAATGATTTTCACAATGTGGAGTGCATTAAAATCATTTAATACACAAACTACAAACAAACTACCTGTCCATTAACCTTCATTCCAGCACACTAGGGTGACCACCCATCCCGCATTTTGCGGGACAGTCCCGAAATTGGGAGCTTTGTCCCGCATTTCTGTATTATTATCTTTTTTTCACAGCTACACCAGCAAAGATTTCATCTCACATACTGGATAAGAACCTCAAGAGCTGCTCAAAGCTGCCCAAATTGATGATTTAAAGCATGTAATTATCCATCCTGATGGCAAATATTTCCAACGAACAAAACGTGCGCCTATCCCATGGATGCTCGAGCGGCACTCACGGAAATGGTCGAGAACTTACGGAAAAACACGAGATATTCTCCATTAATTTCAACCCCCAAAAAATTGATTGCAACTTTTAGACACGACTTTCTTCTCACGTTAATAGTTCATTTAAGGTGGTTTCTATGGCGTTATTGTAATGACAAATATCAAGAGCGCATCAAATGCACAAGCTGGAAGCTCTCCGCTCACAAGTGGATTCCCTTCTCGCACGCGCCCTCTCTCGCTTACAAATTACATGTGCGTGCTCAAACTTTGCCCTCCTGCATGTGCACTCGTCAATCTAGAATAGTCCTCTCTCCAGGATTTAATGTTGCCAGAAGCACAGCATTATAGTGTGGGCACCCACCGGCGCATATATGTCAAGTTTGCCATCGAATCTAAATCAATATTTACATTGCATAATAGTAGTAAATTTATCTGTCTCACACGTGTCCCTCATTGTCCCACAAAATCACATCTACTGTCCTGCAACAGATCAATAGCCAGGTGGTCACCCTACAGCACACACTCCCATCAGAAATGAATGGTCACATAGACCATGGTGTAAGTCAATTTAAATGTTTTGTGTAGGAACTAAAATACAGTATGAATATAATTAAAATAATCGAGGGATGATTAAGGTGACTTCAATATTCACAGTGTTCCTTCACTTTAAATTGCCTGTGTGTACTGATCACCAGGTTATATTTATAAAGCAACTTTCCCAAGATCCTGGTTACTTTAACAATGAGCAACACTTAAAACAAGAGTTCAGGGAGAGGACAGACATAGTGGACATTGGTTAGTGAGTTGTAAAGTTTTATGGTGGTTTCGAGAGTTAATGAAGTGCTAAACAAACAGAGGTGTGTTTAAAGTCTCATACTCTGTCAGTGTTCATTTATGTTCTAGACTGCTAGACTAAATATTAAGTGCTTTCTGCCACATCAAGCATCACTGTTGCTGTTGCTCATAGTTTGAGCTCTTGATGTAAACAGACCTCTGACACTAATGAATATAATGTGTTTTTACCCCACTGCATGGGGAGTGTATCTCGTTCATGTGTAAGTTTGAGTGTTTGTGTTCAGGTGGAAGAAGTGAAGAAACACAGTCACTGTTTGGCCTTCAGCTCAGCGGGACCTCAGAGTCAGACCTACTATATCAGCTTCGACAGCTTCACTGAACACCTGCGCTGGCACCGACAAGCGGCTAAGGTGTGTGTGTGTGTGTGTGTGTGTGTGTGTGTGTGTGTGTGTGTGTGTCTCCTTCTACACACTACAGCTGATCCAAAATCTACTGAGTCGCCTCATTTGCCAACATTTTCATACAAGCAAAACTTTGATACAGACCATCCATTATCCTGAATGGTTACTGTCTTTGTATCATTGGTAAATGTCCAAAAACCATGGAACTACTGTGGTACCTTTCGTTGCTTTTTTCCAAATCAGTAACTGCTTTAGAAAGTAGGTCTGTGAACAATTCAAACAACAAAAATGTGTAATAAGTTTCAAATATAATAATAATAATTAATAGTAGGTTAACAGACAGTCTCACTAGGATTTCCAGGGACTTTTTTTCTGATTGCTACAGCTTTTCTCAAAAATTGTGGTGATATTTTGCACAAATTTTTTGTGTAGATTTGCAGTAAACCCCAATAAAATAATCATTAGGTATTTATTTAGTGATGCACCAAAATTTCATCAACTGAAAATATTTGAAGAATTTTCAGAAACGTTTACGTTTGATTAGCGATTCTCTGATGTCGCTTCTCCAATATCTTGATTTTAATCGATCTTCATTTTGATGAACCAAGATATTTTAGTCTATACTGTTTTCAGCTGATGTTGACATTATTTGTAGCACCTCCCATCCATTAATCACAATGAGCTTTGTGAATTGTTACTTTTGATATGAAAACAAGTCTCAGGTTCCAAATTCTGTCAATTTTATAACAAAATTTATAACAAAAATAAATTAAGTTTTGGTGCTTCTTAAGCCCTGGGTATTCTTAGTTTTTTTTTTTTTTTATGAGTATGCTAGCATAAGCACACAGTCGAATGCACAGCCTTGTAAAGTATACTTCACTTGACTGGAGTTACAACCCATGTAAATATATTTGTATTCTTTCATGCTAGAGCTGTACAAATGAGGGTACTTTCTAATCACTTTGCACAATCTGTCGTCAAAGTGTGTCCGAAAAAAGAAGATAACATACATATATTTTTTTCTTTTGGTTCCCCTTTTAGTGATTGCTACTATAGTAACACAAATTGCTTTCACTTATAGATGACATCATACCCTTGGGCGGCAGGCACAGCAGATTCCGCCATAGTCGTTGCCTGTGTTGTATAACGTGTACGTGAATGTGGGGGAGGAGGCATCAAGATAAGGCTGTGATTTCACTTTTAGTGTTTCTGTAAAGAAAATCCTGGAGGGACTGAGCAATAATACATTAAAGGTGGGGTAAGCCATATTTCAAACACGCTGTGGGACATTGTTGATATTTGAAATCAACCCAAACAAACCCACCCCTCTCTTCATTGCTCCACCTCCAAAACTCACCCTCCAATCCTAACCACCCTGCTCCGAGTCGGTCTTGAACCCCGATCACTCCTGGCAGGTTGAGGAGAGTGCACTATCAATGACGCTAAACACCGCATTCTCTAGCGATCGGCAGTGCACAGTGGTATACCTGCACAACTCTCACTATCTGGCCACTGTTACAGACGCAATGCGAGAGTGGAAGTCTGTTTATCACAGCTGATGTGCAACAAAATAATGTAAATACAAACAAGAGTTTGTTGTTAGCCGGCAACAACATAGCAGCACCAGACCATCAATGACACTCAAACCCAGTGTTACTCACGTGTGGAGCGGAATCAAAGCAGTCTCTACATCTGTTTTCAGGTTTTCCTGCTTAGCTCTCTCCAGCGCTGGAAAGATTTTCTAATATAAATGCAGGTCCTAAAGCGCTTGCCCAGTCATAAACCATAATTCCAGTGATATTCTTTTGAGCTCTTTTGTATTGTGTCCCATCTCTCTTTCTGCGATCTTTCTTCAAATCTCCCTCTTGCTCATTCTCTCTCCTCGACCGTCATACACCCCCTAATGCTGATTGGCTACATGTTTGTTGTTGGTATCAGTCCAACTAACTTCCAAACAGTGTTTTTGAAATATGGCTTATCCCACCTTTAATATAATGTGCTGCATTCTATTAACAGTGTGAATGGGGAATGTAGTGAGACCTGAACACAACTGAAGCAGAGAAGATTGAATCAAGAGAATTTTTGTGATCCGTACTCAAGTTCTGGATCACTCTATGTGTACTTTATGACTAAATGATTGAAATGTCAAGGCTTAATTACTCACATAGACTACATTAAGTTTGGCAACAAGTCTTTTTTTAAGCTTTCAAGCATTATCAACTGAAGTATGTCTGAAACACAGCTGGCCTGTGGATGTTTGTTAAACATTTATGTTGTGACCCATGTGAGACTATTCTCACAGTATGGTGAACTTTGCCTAGTGTTATTTTTCTTGCCGATAACTTGCATTTAGCTACTGATGTGTGTCCATTTCAGCTCTGAACATACTGTAAAGGGTTTGTGGGAAATAAACTCTGGTAGGATCTAACAGAAGTGCACACGTTCCCCTACTGTAAATCAGCGTGCGTTTTTCTGCTCATGGACTTTAGACTGCTGTGCTTCTGTAGCATGTTTACATACACACTCTCACCAGTTAATATAGTTCATACTGCAGCACCTTTAAAAAGTCTTGAAACACAGCTGTTCAGATATTCTGGAGCTTTTCATTAGTCTGATCTAAGCTACATTTGCCCTGAAAGTGACACCCCATCATTCCATCACAGGAAGAGTGTGAAAAGCCCTAGTTGTGAGTCCTACTTTAGCATACTTTACTACGAACGAACCATCCTAAACAAACGCAAGTAGGGCAAGCCTGGCCAGCCTATTTTACTGCGCCTTTCCCAGAGACAACCTTGTGCTGTGAGAGCTGTCCTGCCCACCGGGACCCTCAGATTAGAAAAACCTCACAAGAGGCAGGAAAAGCGTTTTCAGGCTGCTGTGTTAATGTGATCGTGTCATGTTTTGGATGACATGTGCTGTGTTATTAATGTTTTTACTAAGTCATTTGTCAGTCATGAATGATTGTGTTGTTGAGGAGAGTGTGCTGCTACTATATTAAGTGATCAGACACACCATTTTCATCTGTTAAACCAGAAAACCAGTGTTATTTTAGTATCATTGAGATACTATTATAGTTTTCATACCTTGATGAATGACCTGTATATCTGTCAGATGGTGTCTCAGAGGATCAGTTCGGTGGATCTGTCTTGCTGTAGTCTAGAGAAACTGCCACCCAACCTGCTGTACAGTCAAGACCTGACACATCTCAACCTCAAACACAACTTCCTGCCTGCTGACCAAACACTGCTGCAGCTCCAGAGGTCAGTGTGTGTTTCACAGATCAGCTCATCTTTCAAATTTCATTTGATTGCCTTTTAAAAGATTAATTAAAGTCAAGTTATGAGCATTCATTTGATTTCCAGCGTTTTTAATAATAAATTTGTATTAAATTATTTCCATAAAAAAAAAAAAAAACATTTTATAGGGCACTATTATTGCTACAATAAAAAAAAAAAAAAAAAAGTTAAATTTGTATTAATTCAATTGATTAGTTTTTTTATTAAAATTTTAATCTCCAAATTTCCTTTCTTCTCCTGCAGATTTTCCCGTTTACGGAGTCTCAATCTCTCTAATAACCAGCTGGGAAGTTTCCCACGGCACATCTGCTCCATTAGCACGCTGACAGAGGTCAACCTCAGCTGCAACCACCTGACCTCCATCCATCCTGATGTGGGCAACATGACCAAGTGAGTGTTTCAGCCGCAGATGCGTTTAAAAGTGAAGCAAGCATTTTCTGCAACACTGGCTGCAACTAGCGGAATTACAAAAATAAAGCATATTTTCAAATGACCTTGCAAACGCCTCTTTTGCAAGTTGCATCTCTCCAAACTCAAACATCACAAACACAGCTCTTATGGGTGCTTGTGAAGGCAACAGGTCTCAACAGGTAAAAGAAGGCTACTTTATTAATAAAATTTCCAACATAATAGGATTACTTTTAGCTGTGTTGTTATGTGTCATGAGTAAGAAATTGAGTAGACTAACGAGCGAATGAGAGTGTCTTGCTTATAATAAACCCATCTAAATGATCTGCACTGGGGCGCATTTTTTGACATGATACACTACAACAGTTTGAGACTGTCTACAGTGGACACCTCAAAGAAAACATTATAAACTCATACATTTGTCTTTCTGAATGGGTTCATGATGATGCTGTATGGTATTGAAGCGTCTATTGTAGCGCGTGGCATTGCAACGCCCAGTTCACTTTGACGTGTTCATGACCTATTATTATCTCAAGGTCTAAATGCAGCAAATTTTGGCTTGCACTTCTGTAACCGAAGCTGAATTTATTTTTCCATGTAGCGCGTCAGTCACGGATCCACACTGACTAAACACCTTCTGGGTCCGCCTTCTACAGTAGCCACACCCCAAACTCTTGGAGACACTTTTTGGGAAGATAAACCCATGAATGGCATACTAATAGTTAATAAACAATAAAGTGGGAAAGTATCTGAACGTAAAAAATCTTACATACGTCACCATTAATGACGTGTGATCGCAGTCATTGGAAATGAAGTCATCAATTCACTTTTCTGGTCTTATTGTGAATGTTTCGTTAGTGGAGGCTATTCTAAACAAAATATGTTTGTCTTTATAATATTTTGAAATGTGTTTAAAGTGAAAAGAAAAACTGTTTAAAATACATTATTTCATGTGGATTGGTTTGCTTACCAAGGAAAAATGTCACATTAATTTTTATTTTATATTATTTGTTTATTATTATTATTATTATTATATTATTTTATTTTTATTTTATTTTTTAATGAGAACCAAGTATGTTGTACAAACAGAGTACATATAGCCAAACATGTCAGGGTTACATAGAAAAAAAAAACACAAAACATCATTATTTAAACAACATTTGTTCAAATTGCTTTCAATTTTTTATTTTGTTCAATGTTCAATGTTCAAACATAAATTTTTCTAATACACTCAAATTTACGAATATAATGCCAACTAAATATAATAATTAAATAATAATTTAAAAAAAACACTAGATGTTTATCACCTAATGAGAAACATCTTAACATCGCATCAGCTTCTACAATGTGAAGGTAAATATGAGAGGCAGGCTGTCATGTGACACTCACTGCACTGCTGCCACCTGCTGGACACACTTGTGCTTATCCAGCCCTCTCAAGAGTCAAGTTTCCATAGTTTTACTAGTCTGGCTATCACCAGACCAAGCTCAATTTAAAATTGAACATTTAAAATTGAGCGAAATCAAATCGCCGGCAGATCAGGCTGGGTTTACCCAGACTATCCACAAGTTTCCTACGCCCCATGAGGCCTTGCGTCAAACGTGGGAGCGTCTTCCGGTTCTAAGTAAACAAGCTAGACGTGACCGACGTGACACTCATTCATTCAACAGTTGACAGTAATTCAAGATTTAACGATCCAAACTTGCGAACGTTTGTTTTTTACTTAAAGATTTAAGATTCCGGCATCAATATTTGAACAATGTTTTACAATAAAAAATGTTACAGTAATAGTAATTTATTAATTTATGTCAGGAGTGCACATCAATCATGCTAAATCTAACTGATATTTATATTGACATAAAAAGAAAACACAGACCTAATCAGTTGCGCCTGCTTCCTTTCATTTGCGATCACAAGAACGCAAAAAACAACTCCACTAAGGCTTTTAAATCCAAAGGCTTACACATTCAGAAATATATTGATAATACCCTATGTTTACGTCACTTTTCTGAGCATTTCTATGCATTTTCCTCTAAATTATGCGATGATTGCTATCCGAGGATGTTTGCGCGATCTCTTCGTCTATCTATTCTGATCCTTTCAGCCAGAGCAACAGAGGGAGCTCATGAGAAGACAACAGGAGTTATGAGTTATACGAGTTAACCGAGTGTGTGTGAATCTGTGAAAGATATGCATTTGTCAGGAATCAGGGAAGGGACAGGAACAGGCACAGGGAAGAGACAGATAAAACATTAAACCAATTAAATTATAATCACATAAGAATTGTCTTCGTTCCTCAAGCAGTCTCTGATATTTTCCATAAACGTGTATTTATTATCGCAATGGTTAACATAAGTAGCCTTTAGCATCGCATATATGACAGTGGAAACGCGACTGGCTCTGGCACGCATGACACGTTAGGAGTCAATAATATCACATCATAAGGCTTTGGTGCTAGCATCAGTGACAGGTGAAGTACAGACAACGGGTTGTTCATGTATTGCAGGGTCAGGATGCTCTTGTAGTCATGCAGCAGCACTTTTGTGGAAGGTCAGTAAAGTAAAGAGCAATTAAGGGCACGTTTATTGTATTGTGATATTATTAACTAATAATGTAGTAAACTGAGATGTTGTCCCTGAGCACCGTAACGACATCTCTCATAAAGATTTGCAACTTTAAAAAGTAAACAATGATCCAAAAAACACTTAGCCTCTTCGCTAATTAGCACACAAAATACCATTGGTAGGCTGCTTCCGCCGCCTCACCGGAAGTTGTACCCACGTTCTCTTTTACAGTAGCGGAAACAGGTGGATAGTTTTACTGTAATAACAATAAATGATGGTCTCTTTGCAGAAGGGATCATTTACATAGTAATACCCAGCTAATATTAGCTAATGTTCTGGCAAGGTTCTCTCAAAGTTATGAATAAATGTTCTTCCAGTTACATTAATAGAATGTTAATTTAATGTTATCTGGTCTTTAATAATGTCCTAAAAACGATAGAACTTATACATAGTTCATGCAATGTTTTTTTTTTTTTTTTTGTCCTGAGACATGGATGGATTGGATGTTCATCTGACAGTTTTTAAATGTTACTACTTGTTTCAGAACGTTCAAAAAACATTTTCAATAATGTAAGCAAAATTATAAAATGGATTGTTTCCTTATTCTCTTAACCAAGAAAAAACATTTTTAAAACATTTAAAAAAAAAAAAAACTGGACATTTTAAACATTCAGAGAACATTCAGAAAATACCTTATTCATAACGGAATGTGAATGTTAGCAAAACGTTCTTAGAAGTTATTTTTGTTTGCTGGGTAGTTTACTTGTTCTTGTTGATGAGGTCATGTCCTGCTCTGTGTCAAGTCTGCAGACATTTGTGCTGGATGGTAACCTGCTTTGCGCTCTTCCTGTGGAGCTGGGCTGTCTGCAGAGGCTGGCCTATCTGGGTCTGTCCTTCAATGAGTTCACACAGGTGCCGTCGGTGCTGGAGCGGCTGCCCGCCGTCGAAAGACTCTGTATGGCTGGAAATAAAGTGTCGGTGCTGACGCTACAGACCTTCCGTCTGCTGATGCTCAAACACGTCGACCTCCGGTGAGCGCAAGCATCATCACACTCTCACTCACTCTCATGTCGTTCTATACCCGTAAGACCTTCGTTCATCTTTGGAACACAAATTAAGATATTTTTGATCAAATCCGATGGCTCAGTGAGGCCTCAATTGGCGTGTGTATCAAACTGCCAAAGTCACGTGAACCGCTGAAATTTCGAAACGTTTCAGAACACTTATGACGTAAGGAAGCCTTGTTTACTGAAATCACGTAACTTTGGCAGTTTGATACACGCTCCAAACCACTGATTCGAAACAAAAGTTTCGTAAAGCTTCGAAACTTCATGAAGCAGTGTTTTGAAATGGCCCATCACTAGATATTGTTGATTAAAGTCGTTATTTTGTTTTTTTGGTGCACAAAAAGTATTCTCGTCGCTTCATAACATTAAGGTTGAACCACTGTAGTCACATGAACTGTTTTAAATATGTCTTTAGTAGCTTTCTGGGCATTTGAAAGTGTTAATTATCTTGCTGTCAATGGAGGCCTCACTGAGCCATCGGATTTTACCAAAAATATCTTAATTTGTGTTCCGAAGATAAACAAAGGTTTTACAGGTGTGGAATGACACGCGGGTGAGTAATTAATGACAAAAATTTAATTTTTGGGTGAACTAACATGTTGATCATTTAGAGGCCTATACTGTATCATATTTGATGAGCAAATTTTTTTAGAGTTAATGGATGAGATATTTGTGTCAGTATAGTGTCAGTAGTGTATTTGCAATAAAGTTGGTGAATTTTCCATCTCATCAGTCTGAACCAGATCTCCAGTGTGGTACCTGACGAGCCGGAGTTTCTGCGTCACGTGACGCAACTAGACGTACGTGATAACCGCCTGACTGAGTTGGACGTGTCCGTCTTCCCGCGGCTGGAGGTTCTGCACTGTCAAAGGAACCGCCTCACACGGCTACGTCTGCGCGGCTGCACACTCAAGGCTCTCTACGCCTCCAACAATGGTAGCGCACACACCATTATGCCTCACATTATCCCACAACATCCAACTGCTCGCTTAATGCTTTACGATATCTGTTTCACAGAGCTGCAAGAGTTAGACATGAGTCCTGTGGCCTCCAACCTCACATACATGGACATCTCTAGGTTAGTTTGATTGCTCTCACTTGCATCTTTGTCATTATCTGATGTGAAATCACTCAAACCCATATCATGACATGAAGTTTTATCATGTGCGTCATCAGCTGTGTGTGTTTGCTTTCTCACAGGAACTGTATGAAGTCTCTGCCTGATTGGTTGAGTGACAGCAAGAAACTGGAGGTTCTAGACGTCAGTCACAACAACATTGCTGAACTTCCTCCGTGGTGAGTGTCTGAGTGAAACTGCTGTGGTTTGTGTGGATTGTGTGTACAGCCAAATTTCAGTCACTCCTGGACTCCTGATGATTGACAGTCGTCATCATCATAGCAACAGACTGGCATTGTGCAAACACCAACATTGATGCCAGTAATTAATGACAATTTAACAATTAAGGAAAAGAATCATGTCATTTAAAGTCTGCATATTTGTAATCAAAATGTAGGGCCCTATGATTTTCGCACAGCAGAAAATGCTGAGAGGATCGTGGAATTCAACCATAAACATAAAATTTACTGTATAATACGGAAGTGACAATATTAAAGACTGCTATTGATATATGAAGTACATGTCTCAGTTTCATCTACTACATAATCAAGTAAACGTGAGCGTGACGCTTGTGGTGTTTTCAGCATCTGCCATCTCACTACATGAACACATGAACTTCATTTCTAGAGCTGCTCTGAGAGTCACTTCACCAGAATTTCACCATTTCATTTGAGAAAACTATTGTCAGATACACACAGAAACTCAAAGATCTTCACTACAACCCACCAAAATAAAAGTTCAGTTTAACTTGAAGAAATAGATTGAAATTTATTACTATTATACAGTAAAACCTACTTCTAACACTGTGTCTACACCAGACGTGACAGCTTGATACTATCTACACTGGACGCGACAAAACCATTGCAAATCTGTTCCAGTACTTCAGAAATAGAAAGGGCAGTTTACTGTTGTGCCACATCGCATCTAGCGTCACTGATTATAATTGGTTCTTTCTGCTTTTGTCGCGTTGATGGAAAGGAACTCCAGCTGATCAGCTGAAAACATTACTGTAGCTTTACCCATTAATAGACATGGTACTTCCTTGAAAATAAGGGTGCTTTCATACTTGCACTTTTGATGCGCACCCGGGTTTGATTGACGTCAGAGTTTGGTTCGTTTGGATGATGTGAACGCTGTCTTCCCATGAACCGTACCCGAGTCCGTTTAAAAAGGGTGGTCTAGGGTAGGGTTCATGTGAACTCCAATACGGTTCGCTGCTGATATGAACGCAATCGTACTAAATCATGGAAGTTAACCGCTATTAATGACGTATGATTTGATAAAAATGTGTGTTTATGTGTGTGTTTCCTAATGAGTGTGACTGGTGTACTGCAAGCAGAGAGCTGTATATCTAATTTCTGCCGCTTTAAGCGATTTTTAGAGCATTTGCAGTACATTCACGGCCGATAGACGCTAGTGCCATTACGTACTGAAGTTTTGGAAACAAAACCTATGGTTCAAAAACAAAAATATAAAAGTGAAGTGAGCAGCGCTATGCATTTTGCCACCTTCTCCTGTGCTGTTGTTACTAAGCGACAGGGTAAACAGCTGCTGCTTTGATGATGTAAACGCACTGTGGTTCGGAGCCAAATAATATAATCTGAACACAGTCCAGTGGGGGCAAGTGTGAAAGCACCCTAAATTCCAGCACATCCCTACAACAATCCTTAATGAAATGATGCTTCACAATAGATAATATTTTACAATGAACTCTGTTAGAGAGCTACATTTGGCATATTATCTCTTGAATACAATACCTTACTCACCTGACTTATAAAAACGCAATCTCCACGTCTCTTTTACAACATCTCAAAAAGGCCAAGCCAATGTTGGATCTCATTTTATTACAAGCTCTGTCACGTTCATTTTTTGTCAGCAGACTCTTCTCTGTCATTGTGATTATCAAAGATGAGTTTTTTAACGGATAAAATTATTGACTGCAAGGGGGAATTTAAGAGCTGTTTATGCAAAACAGAAATAGCCATGTGATTTCATCCTCATGAACATTTACCTATAAGAATACAAGCATGCAGTGTAAGCCAGTGTTTCCTACTGAATTGTGTTTTTGCAGTGCAGGAAAACACCTCTATAAAGGACTTGAGTCACTTGAGCTAATCACATCTATGCATTCAGCAGATTCTTTTACCCAAAGCGACTTACAAAAGAGCAATTTGTCAAAGAGCAAACAATATTTGTACAAAGAAAGGTTTATTAGAGTTAGTCAACTACATTATGAAGGAAGCCAGAAAAGAGGAGAAATGCCAAGACGAAAAAAGTTGAGTGTGTCTAAGTTTTCATCTGTGTGTGCTTGATGTGAGCAGCTGCACTGCCACTCTGACCTCACTGTAATCTCCACCATCAGGTTGCTGTGCAGTGGTAGTTTGAGGAAGATCTTGGCCAGTCATAACCAGCTGAAGCGTTTGCCGGAGCGCGTGGAGCGTCCTGTTGTGGAGGTGCTGGATGTGCAGCACAATCATCTCGTCGAGCTTCCCTGTAATCTCTTCCTGAAATCAGAGAGGTAAAACACAAACACGGAAGAGCAGTGGCACATCAGACAGAGCTCTCTTCCAAACACTAGTGTTCTGCCACATCGTAAACATGCTCCTGAAAACAATCCCAGAATGCAGTGCAACAAGTTTATATTGCAAATATATTTAGAGTCCATTCAGTGCCAAAAATATCAAAAACAAGGGTGATCTAGTTAAACATTGATTATTTTACTCAATGTTTGTATGTGCCCTGCAGAAAAAGATAAATGATTCAACCAGCCTAAGCTCGTTTGCTGGTCTTCGCTGGTTTAAGCTGCCCTGACCAGATGAAAAGTGTCCAAGACACCTCTAAAGCTAGAAGACCAGCCTTTATTAGACGTTATTAGACTAGCGACAGTTTGATCCTTCAGAAATCATTCTAATATGCTGATTTGCTGCTCAACAAACATTTCTGATTATTATCAGTGTTGAGAACTGTTGTGCTTGCTTAATATTTTTGTGAAAATCGTGACACTTTTTTCAGGATTCTTTGATTAATAGAAAGTTCAAAAAGAACAGCGTTTATTTAAAATATAAATCTTTTTACTATAATAAATGTATTTACTGTCACTTTTCATAAATTTAAAGGATCCTTTCTGAATAAAAGCATTCATTTCTAAATAAATAAATAAATAAAAAACTTAAACACCCAAACTTTTTAACTGTAGTGTATGGATTATAATCTTTTCGTAATCTTGTATGAATGGGGGATCTAGTTTGATTTAGACACAGTGTGCACTGCAAACTAAGGGTTACACGACAATGATGTTCTAAAGGCCAGTAGTTGTAAATAATGCATCTCCACTGGTCCTAATAGTGGTGCAGTAAATCTTAACTTTGCTGGAGAAGCATTAATAAACCCAGTATCTTGAGCAAACACAGTCCTGTAGTCCGCTATTGTTATTTTGGTTGTCAAGTAGTCACACATGCCTATGATCTGAACACGTAATACACATGTACATGACGTCACCACAAATTTGCATTTTTGTAGTTTACACAGAGACAATAACTGTATTTTTTTTTTTTTTTTTTTTTTTTTTTAACACATACGCAAATCCGTTTTCAGGCCCCCAAAAAGCTGTTGCCATGTATATGAATGGCCAAAACCGTAAAAAGTTTTTTTCTGTTTTTAGTTGAAAAATGTGTTGTGTAAATGCCTCCTAAAGCAGTAAAAAAAAAAAAAAAAAAAACACAGCTGAAAACTCTAATAACTATGCAGGTTGATAGGCAATGTGATGACATAATGAGTTACTGTGTGCTCTCAGAAGTTGAATGTTAGCATTTGAGCATATTGCATTTGATTAAGACTCTGTGTCAGCTCACTGTCAATAACATGTGATTTGTCTTCAGTTTACGGTGTCTAAATGCGTCAGCCAACAAGCTGGAGAATCTCCCAGCATCCAGTTTGTCAGAAGAGAGCAGCAGTATCTTACAGGAGCTTTACCTGACCAACAACCACCTGACGGACAAGTGTGTGCCTCAGCTGACGGGACACACACACCTGAGGATCCTGCACATGGCCTACAATCACCTGCAGACCTTCCCAGCCAGGTGACAACTTTAAACCTCAAGGTCCAGTTTCACAGACAGGGCTTAGACTAAGCTATGATTAGGCCTTAGTTCAATCAATCAATCAAGTTTATTTCAGGAATACTTGGCCTCTCGGCCCATAGTTCCACAAAATCACAAAAGTATAACAGATGCTCTTTTCTTCATTCCATAATATATATACAGTGCCAATCTCCATGCATACTCAGAATTACATACATGTGACACATCAGTACAAACATCACCAACAAAAGTAAGATCACCTAAATATTTCTTACGCAATTCCACATACAAAGAACAATCATACAGGAAATGTTTCTCATCTTCTATCACTGAAGAATTTAAAGTTAACTTACAGTAATTGCAAATTCTCTCTGCCACAGGTATGTTACTCCATCTACCAGTTATATAGCCAAATGATGACCTGAGCATCTAAACAATAACAATGATCGTACCAGCTGTGTATTATACACAGATGCAATGTAGCTCTCTTGTATTATCAAAGACTTGCATTGTGCATATATACTCAATTTCTTATTTTCTAAAATCGATGTGTACCATGCATCATGTGCTTTTTCTCTCAATCGTTGATTCAAAATAGATGTAAGTGTACTTATATCACCTACACTTTGAGCCTCCCAAACACTACAGGGTTTCCGCGGGGTCTTAAAAAGTCTTAAAAAGTCTAAAATTCTGAACTTTAAATTTAAGGCCTTAAAAAGTCTTAAAAACGGCCAGATTTTCATCCGAGGTCTTAAATTTCATTTAGTCAGGTCTTAAATTTTTTTACCCATTTCCAGAAACGCTACCTGCTGAAAGTTATTACAAAGTAGCAAAAAAGTAGCGAGTCGTAGTTCTTTCTGGTGTATATTGGTGTTGGTATACGCGGTGATACAACTACAAATCCCGTGATAAATGCAATACCTGCCCGCGAAATACGTCTGCGTCTCCTCAGAGTTTGTTAAAGTTCGGCTACGTGTGGAAAATGGGAAAGTGTACTTTCAACGAGACATGGCTAGATCACAGCGATTTCTGCTGTTGGTTACAAGCGGTACCCAGCTCCAGGTACGAGGCTCACTGCAAACTTTGCAAAAACAAAAAAAAAATCAGTTAGAGAGTCTGGGTGTGAAGCGGTGTAAAGGCGCTGGAGTCACACGCCAGAGCGGAGAAACACAAGCTAGCCGCAAAATCCCTTCAGCGGACTCGGCCAATTAGCCTCACCACTGCCGTCGTCCTCCTCAATGCCTGGTTCCTCCGGTCTCCAGCGCAATATCATCACAGCTCCGTCGAACAACCTTCGGGGTACTTTTGGAGCGACTGACACATCAAAAGCCGAGGTGATTTGTATACTACACACGGTGACTAAACAAACACTAACGTTACTCATTTAATAGCAACAGTGAGATTAGCGATCTCTTCCAAGTGATGTTCCCTGATTCAGTAATCGCGAAGCCGTTCTCTTGCGGGCCCAACAAGATCGCTTATGGCGAGATTTGGATTGGGGGAGTTTATAAAGAGGGAATTGATTCGTACTCTTACCGGGCCGTATGTCGTAACGTTCAATGAAAGCCAAAATCAGACCACCAGGACCATTGTTCTGGAACAATGGAATTGTTAAGTCGAGGTACCTGGGCTCACAGTTCATGGGACAGTGCGGGACACACACACACACACACACACACACACACACATACATATATCAGATAATCCATGTTAGATAGATACTCTAATTATCCCGAGGTAAGTATCTATCTATGTAAAATGGATTATCTGGTGTGAGTGTGTGTGTGTGTGTGTGTGTGTGTGTGTGTGTGTGTGCGCTACATTGGTTGTTACATGGGTTGGAGTAGCCTGTTCAATCTTTATTAGGCTATTAATATGCTGTTTTGTAATGTAAATAAATATGAGATGAAATCTATTCTATTTGAGGGCAAGTTTGTTTTAGCCTATTTTCATTTTGGGCCTAAGGTTTTGGGCATTTGGCACATTGATGTGTGTGGAAGGTTACTAATGTGATTGCTTTATCTGTAAATTAAATTAATGCTTTTTCAATGACTGAATTCATTGAAATAAAATGATTTTTTCAGAATTTCTTTGATTTGAATATTTTTTGGTAATGCGTCGTGTAGGTCTTAAATTTCAATCTTTATGGTCTTAAAATGTCTTAAAAAGGTCTTAAATTTGACTTACTGAAACCTGCATAAACCCTGCACTAGAAAAACCATAAAAATACAACAAAACTCTAATGCAGGAGACCCATGTTTTTCTACCTACTTCATCCAAATGAAAGAGCATATTATAACATTTTCTTGGATAACAATGATTTGACATAGACACTAATTTTATCCAATACATGATGCATCTTTTCATATAAGTAATGGACAATACAAATCTACCCAGATCTCCCAAGACAGCTACATTGCTCACATTTGTACTGATATTAAGGAGTTTTTTACAGAAGGATAACTGAACATTTTCAATACACTCTACTGTTCCAAAGCCCCATATCTCAGCTCCATAATATAATATGGGTGCTACCATGTGGTCAAACAAATAAAAGGCTTGGTTACATCCAATTTTATACTTACAAACAAACTTTAGTAAAGAAAGCATTGCCTTCTTACCTTGACTTGCTAAGTGTTGTCGGGCTTTCCACCATGACAATCTGGGTGTAAACCACATACCCAAATATTTGTAACAATTTACCACTTCGATCTGTTGACCAGCAAAATACCATTTTTCATCCTTATTTAAAAAGCCCCCTCTTCTGAATACCATAACTTTTGTTTTACTCAGATTCACTCTCATTCCGTAAAGGCTACAATATATTTCCAGTTGTTCAACTTCCTTCTGTAACCCTCCAACTGAATCTGATACATTAACCATATCATCAGCATATAACAAGGTCTGTACTTCTGTGATACTTTCAATCTGAATACCTTTACCTTTACAATTTTCCTTTAACATTGTTATATATTCATTTAGGAAAAGAATAAACAAAAGTGGACTCACCATACAACCCTGTCGTACACCAATGTTACAACTAAAATAATTTGTTAAACCATCAGTTCCTTTCACACATGATTTAAGTTTAGAATACATAGATTTCAATACACTAAAAACTTTTCCACCAATACCGTTCTTAATGAGAGTAAAATACAAGAGACTATGCTGGATACTATCAAAGGCTTTGGAAAAATCTATAAATATACAGTACATCCTTCCTTTTCGCTTCGTAATATATTTCTGAACAAGTGACTGTAAAATAAAAATATTATCCATTGTGGAATAACCAGACCTATAACCTGCTTGTTCTTCATAAAACATCTTATTTGCCTCTATGTAAGATACTAATTTCCAGTTCAAAATCTTTGTAAAAATTTTACCAAGTACATTAAGCAAAGAAATTCCTCTATAATTTTCAACATTGTTTCTATCACCACTCTTATATAACGGGCAAATCACAGCCTCACACCAGGCCTCTGGGAAGTCACCAGTGTCCAATATTTTATTATATAAAGAAAGCATAAAAGGGCATAACATATGAGATGCTGCTTTCAGCATCTCAATAATATTGCCATCTGGACCAGGGGCTTTTCCATTGCTCAATGACATAATAGATTTGAGGATCTCATCATAGGTAATATTGCTATCCAGGACTTCAACTTGATTAAAAATGGAAACTTCATGAGTGTTCACCAAATTTGTAACATAATTCTCAAAGTCAGCATCTATATTAAATTTGGAATCAGACAATAATTTTGTAAAATATTCTAACCACTTGTCATCCGTAATATTATTAGACTATATATTAGACTTTCCATCACCTTTAATTGTCTTCCACAGCTGTTGAGTTTTCATGTTATTCTGTAACACATTACCTAAAATGTTTGCATTATACTGCTTTTTCTTACAATTGCATAACTTTTTAAATTTTTGCCTCTCAAACATATAACAGTTCAAATTGTTTACATTACCTGATCTTCTAAATTGGTTTAAAGCACCATATTTTACAGCTTTCTGAAATGAACAATCTTCATCCCACCACCTTGGTTGTTTACTTTTAGTTGTAAATGTATTAATCAGAAATCTGCCTGATTCATGTAAGCAATTTGTCAAAATTTTAGCTGTTACGTTAGTTTTTTTCTTCCTTGGCAGCAAAAAAAATTGCTAAAAAAGTTTCCATTCAATAAACAAGATAGTCTTTGCAAAAATTGCCTTTCACCATTAGTTCCCCATCTAAATCTTATCCAGGGTCTAGCAAGACTAACTTTCTTCTTTTTAATCCCAGATTCATCTCTATTTTAGCCTGGATGCCAGCCGAATTTAGCCCCGCCCACAACATTTTGAGGTCGGGGAGTTCGGTCTGGACTCGATCCGTAGAGGAGTAATTATGCCCAAACAGAAACTGTTCGGACCAATCACATTGTCAGGGCGATGATTGACAGATTATCACCAGAAACGTAATCAGCCACGTCATCAAAGAGCGCTTGGGGAGTTTGATTGACAAGCGATCTAACCAATCAGAACGCCGCATCCGCCATTTTGTCCGACAAAGCAGTCAGGAGTTAGAAGATTAACCTCGGTGGAGTTAAACTTGAAAAATTGTGCATATTGACGTCTTTCCGCGTTTGAAACAACATTCATTCTCATGTTCATTCATGTTTATTTGATGCTATAAATGGACTAGTAGGAAGAGATGATCGGTTCACGAGCCTCTTGAGCTGAGGCGCTACAGCAATCTGTCACGGTCATGGTCACAACCCATTAAAGAGCCACAAAACGGTTTTTATTGTTTGAATTTTTGTAATAACTACACAGTTTGAAAGCTGGGACTTTGTTTAATATCATAAGTAACCTGCTCTGTCTCGTCTGTCGATGTGTTGTCAGTTTCCTCTTTGCTCCGCGATGTATTTTCCACTCTGTGTGGCGTGACAGCGCCACGGCTTGTCGGACAAAGCAACAGTAACTAAGGGGGGCGGGTCTTTGCGAAAGGTCTATTAGTTTACAACAATGATGGCTGTTGAAGAACTGAGATGTGTAGATTCCGCCATCGCGTCCGTTATAGAAGATATCGACAGCGCATTAATTTTAAAAAAGGAACAGAGGACCGCGATCAAGGCATTTGTCGATGGGAAAGATGTCTTTGCCGTCCTTCCTATGGGATTCGGCAAAAGTTTGATTTATCAGCTGGCCCCGATGGTCGCTAATAAGAGTTCTGTTGACAACTATGCGTCGCTCAACATACGTCACTTACTCTGTAGCTCTGATTGGTTGTAGGTCTATCCAATTGAGGTCTTTCCTGGATCGGTTGAAATACGCCCCCATAATCAAAGCCCAATGGAGCAGTATCAGACTCATATTCGAACTAGAATTGAGTATGACCACGTCAGGCTATCTCTATTTACTCTCATAGTATATAATAATGGAAAGTGATCAGAAATATCTACATGTAAGATCTCAAAATCTCTAACATATTCAAAGAGTTCACTAGATATAATCAATCACACTGCATCCAACTGCAGACACAAATGTAAAATCACCAATATCTTTCCCAACTCTTCCATTTACAAAATGAATACTCAAACTGCGACACGTCTAAAAGACAGCGACCAAAAGAGTTAACAACCTTATCTTTCGATTTTCTATACCATTCAAAAGGATCATTTGTGTAATGTCTACCACATGCTATATATTTAGAATCATCACACTCAATATAATCACATTCATTACCAGTTCAAGCATTAAAATCTCCTGTAATAATTAATTGTACATCTTCTCCTACTTGATCCAGCACATTTGAGATTTCATTTTCTAAAGAAATAATACCATTTTTCTCTTCTCTATTTCTATATGAACTGGAACCCTCAGGAAAAATATATGTAAAAGCAAGAACAATGTTAACACCAAATAATCCACTCTCTTTGTCAGAATATAAAAATATACAATCAGTTGCTTGATTACAAACTCTAGTAAAGTATTTCACAATAGAATCATGTACATATACACAGATACCGCCAATATTACGTCCAACTTTTGCCACACTTTTGTACAAGACAAAAACATGTGTAATCAACTAATAAGTGACAAAAATCAGACTCATCTTTTAACCAAACCTCACTAAGACAAATAATAGATTTGCCCCTTAAGGTATCCATGAACTCACTGTTGTTAACTTTCGTTTTTAATCCTTGAACATTCCATGAAATTATAGAGAGTTCGTCTGGGCCGAGGCCGTCATCCTACCTTACACGAGTGTCAAATGTTCCTTCATTTAGTCCAATTTCAACCACAGTTTCAGACTCGATATCATAAGTGAAAACTCTGCCGTCTACAAAGAGTTTGTCAAAACGAAGTGACATCCGTGTATTAGGTTGATTTTGACGGAGAGTTTGCATGTAGTTAACCAACTTTCTCCGAATCTCGCGCACCCGGGTACTGAAGTCCTCCGACACCCGAATTCGGCCATCTGAACCAATATCTTCACTATTACTTTGTTCACACCATTCTCGTGTTTTTTGTCGTGCCTTCTGCAAAATCTCTTCCTTGTCTTCCACCTAGTGAAACAGACCACCACTGGTCGCTCTCTCCCCATAGATCTCTTCCCAACTCGATGAGCACGTTCAATCGGTAGTTCCACATCGTTATTGGCTCTACCCATATCAAGGTGTTTGGTAACATGGTCCCTTACTTTTTTCTCACTCTCCTCCCATGTTTCCCGATCCGACTCTGGGATACCATAAAAGACAAGATTATCTCGTCTGTTCTGATTTTCCATACGATTATGTCTTTCCCGGAGTTCAGCGTTTTCATGCTCAAGTCTCTCGACTGCCTCAGCACACTTTTCAACAAGCTCTCTTAAATTCATAACTTCTTTTTGAAGGGATTCAATTTGTGTAAGTGTGTGTGGTTCTTTTGATTCTGAGCCAACCGATACTCCAAACAGTGTCGTCTGTCGAGTTGTTCTCTCCGACCTGAACATTGTGTCTGAGACGCCACGCTTTCCTCTTAAGGCAGGCATACACTGTGCGATTTTCGTCCGATTTTGAGCCGAATTCTGACTCGTGCGACTCTTTTTTGAGTCGGGCCGATTTTCAGCTTTGTCGTGTGTCGTTTGTCGTGCAGTGTTCGTGCAGTGTACACGGGGAAACGAGTGGCGATAAACCTCTCCCGACTGGCAATCGCATGGTCGGATGAAGTTCTGGCATGTCAGAAATTTGGTCGCCCCTCGTGAGGATATCGCACAGTTGAAGCAGAGCTACGAACCGACTTGCCTAAACTCTGTGTTTTTCCCCCCACTGCGCCTGCGCGAAAAAGAAATTAAACCAATCTTTAATGCAGCAAGAAAGAAAACGAAAAGAAGGAGATCTTTAAGATCTGTAGCTATCAAACTAGCTGCAATTTAGCAAAATGTTGCTTACCTCCAGTTCGTGTTGCATGATGGATAAACCCACGGTGCCTCTTGTATTAATTTACTTGGTCATTAATTTATATGTTTCGCTTTTCACTTTCTATTTACTCATGTAGGCTATTTAATATTCACTTAATTTTATTAAATGCGGAAATGTGAACTGTTGTCCATCATTTGGCAATTGGTGATAAAGAAAAATGTCACGTCGCATATAGGAATTTTTTCCATTTTAAACCAGGAAGGCTAGTCAATGTCTACTTTATATTACACAAGCAATGTGCAAACTTTGCGCAAGAGTTATGCCGATGAAGACGTTTCAATCCCCCTGTCAATTATTCACCAGCCTTTACAAAAATATAAAAGTAAAACCGACGAGCTTTCGGTGCATATTCTCTCAGAGACAACAAGATAAATCGTACTTCAACCTGATAACGGTAGGCTATATATCTTAATTTATTTACTTAATATTTCTCTTGTGGCCCATAAACTGTATGTAGTGGGTGAAAAAATGAGAAGAGAAGTAGGCCTATTTCGTATTAAACAGGTTGTTTTTGAAGTGAAGCTGCTTTTCATTGACTGATTATTGCAGTCTGCGAACACATAGGCTACTGTTAATAATTTTAATTATATGCCTTTAATTCATTGTATAAATGTCTTTAAATAATTTTCAGTGAGGAGTAATTATAAGCTAATCAAATCTTTTATTATCCTCGCAGCGCGTCAGTTATGCGGTGATGCGCTATGAAATATTGCGGGCCAAATGAATTGTAGCTAATATCAATTTAATATTAAATAGGCCTACCCTATACTACTACTACTACTACTACTACTAATACTAATAATAATAATAATAATAATAATAGGCTAATTATTATTATTATTATTATTTAATATATGAATTGGAAATGCTAAATCCTCTTGATATCCATAGCTGATGCTTTTGACAATATCTCTGGAAACATGTCTATCGGCGCATCCCAGTACGTGGGTTTATCGTGCATATTTCAAACGCATAGTGTGAGCAGTCAAGTCACGTCTCGACCATCGGACCGCACAGTGTGAGCACATAAATCGTGCGTTTTGGCTTTCCATCGCACGCGATCTACTCGTACAGTGTGAGTTGGTAACCTTGCTGAAATCGCACAGATATCGCACAGTGTATGCTCGCCTTTACAGGGCCGGGATTCTTTTCCACGTCGCCCGCCAAAATCAAAAGAAGGCCAACAGCGACCGCCAGCCGTAGTCCGCCCAGAAGCACACAATACTGAAGGTTAATTGTAGCGGATTTAAACTTTACTTTGGACGCAGGCTGAGAATATCTGCCGATCCTCTGCCTCCATTTTTTAATTGCGATCCCCATGACACCGGATACCACCGGCGAACCTTAGTTCAGTTAGCTTTTATAAACATACCCTAGAAAAAACATTACTGGTGTGCATCTTGAGGCAAAACAGTGACGCTGACATTTGAAGATATGTCAGTGCAAGTTGCTCTCAGTTGAAACAGCTTAAACATGCATTTTAGCCTAGGACTAGCTAAAGCCTTGTCTGTGAAACCAGGGGAAATGTTTTTTTTTTTTAATTTATGCTACACAAACACATACTGTTGATAGCCTAAGGTCACATCTATGACTTCATACAGTATCTGCTTGATTAAGTTCGTTTTAAGAAATCATTTTTTGTGTTTTTAAAAAAAAAAAAAAGTTTTATGTAATCTTCAAAATACCAAAAGTGATGCATGTTGTGGACAAGGGTTTGTGAGACAAATTCCACAGACACACATTAAGCTCAATGATATTCAGTCTTATTCATAGAATAAAGTTTACAGCATGTGCAACATTATCCTGGCATTTTTGCATTTTGTGATTCATGAATCTTTGCAGTGAACTCTCCCCCTGTTTTAAACACAAACCTGAAATTAATGAAAGTTATTAATGAAATTAATGAAAGTTCTCTGCCGTTATGTGAAGTAAAGACATCAGTATGTTTCCATCAGTTATATTTATGTTCATCGTGATTTCAAAATAAAGTCCAAACCCTCACTTTGATTTCATATATTTTGTTATAATGGACTATTTTTCTTAGCAAAAGATAATGTACAAATAAAATAATAATATTCAAGCTGAACCAATATTTCATGTATAATGATGAAGGATAATGTACAGTTCATCTCTGCTTTGTGTCGCGGTTCTGATTACCCTGTTGAGGTAAATCTTTTGCTAATAAATTTGGCTGTTTTTCCCAAACACATTAATTATTTGCCTTTTTTTTGCCAAATATTTCTGTCAGATAGATACCTTAACCAAGTTCAGTGTTTTGTTCTCCCCTCATTTAAAATATTTAAAAAATATAAAATATTTCCCTTATATTTTGATGGTTTAATCGAAGGTTTATTTGGCTAATTAAACATTTATGTGTGAATGATTAATATTTGTTTGAGTCCTCTTCTTTAGTTTTATGGGCTGATCTTTTCTAGACAATATCTGTGTGGATATTGAAATTTCCATTCTTTAAAATGCAAAGTTATATTATCTTCAATTGAGTCTTTTCTGTTATATATTTTTAAAAGGCCATTTTAACAAAATTATTGACAGAGTACTTGATTAACAAAATAATCGACAATAAACACACACATTTATGTGACATAGTAAGATGCTTTGCAAAAAAAAAAAAAACCCACGTTGAAATGATTTTTGTGATTTTTTGTGATTTTTTGTGATTTTTATTCAAAAACACTGATGATTGATTAATTTCAGTAAAACTTAAGTCACTGTTTCATATTAATATATTTTGGTTGAGCAATTTGTCTTTGTGAGTACATACCAGCTTCTTTCCTGTTTGGTTTGTCACTTCCTCTTACTGTTAATCCAGCCAGCAGTTGTCCACAGGGACATGCACTTTCCTGAATGAATATTTTCATCAAATCAATATTCTCTGTTCTGCAGTAAAATGGCCAAGCTGGAGGAGCTGGAGGAGGTGGACCTGAGTGGGAACAGGCTGAAGGCAGTGCCCACCACCATCCTGAACTGCAGGCGCATGCACACACTGGTGGCTCACTCCAACTGCATCGAGGTCTTCCCTGAGGTCATGCAGCTCATGGAGATGAAGGTCAGATCACTCACGCTGTTGTTGTTTTCAGTTTTCTTCACATTACTAAGTTGACAAAACTAAGTTACTACATTTAAGTTGATAAAACTAGTTGTAATTCACTAACAATGCATGTGTGAGAACTGTTTACTGAAACAAATCATGCCATGAAAATAATTCAGTTGCTCTGTTTCCAACCCCACTGTTCACACTAGAAGCAAAAATATGGCAGCACACCAACATTTTGCTCTGTGATGTATAATATGGAGTTATGTAAATTATGTTATGGATTTTGGACTAGTGAGATTTCACTCTGCATTGGGCCTGTCACGATCCTGAATTTTGTCCTGACAATTAACTGTCATATAAATAATTGCAATTAACAATTTAATTGTTTTTTGTTTTTCATGTGAATTGCTATGTAAGCCTGCCTAATACATTAATAATGCAGTCTGATTAAACCCACATACCTTCATTTTATATGAAGGAAGACCCTTGACTATCTTTTATGTACTTTACCACAGTGTTTTTTTAAAGTAATCTTTGGCAAAATGTGATTGAAATTTATCTCAAATAGATCAAATAACCATGATCAGATGATTAATCAATCATCGCTACAGGCTTTCTGCTTGTATGCCGTTAATATATTTCCGCTTGTGTATGTAGTGTGTGGATCTGAGCTGTAATGAGCTGAGTGAGATCACCTTACCAGAGAGTCTACCTCCAAAACTTCAGGAGCTGGATCTAACCGGAAACCTGCGCTTGAATCTGGACCACAAGACTCTTGAGCAGCTCAAGTAAGGGCACACATGCATGTTTTTCCACTTCTGTCTATGCCGCAAATTAGAATGTTCCCAGGTGTACATATTTCTCAGGAACTATGAAACTGATTTTTTTCCTCTTAAAATGAGTGTTGTCAAATAGTTTAGTGTGATTAATTACAAAAGATGATGCACATATATTAACAATAATAATGCAACAAAAAATCAATTCAGTTAAAATGCAGTACATAAATTCTGCTATAAGGAATACAATAAATGTTCTTTCATTCAGAAAAAGCTTGATGTAGCGTGTAAAGCCACTTTTTAAAATATCTGTCCAATGTTTTTGCCTGACATAATGCCTTTGAATGGTCTTCATTGGGGGTTTTCTCGCCAAATATTGATATATGATCTAACTGTAATTCTTCTGATTGTCCTCAGACAACTTCAGTAATGTTTTTATGATAAACACCTACAGTATGAAGCACAGGAGTGTCCAATTACAGTGAGAAAACAAAAACAATAAATAAATCAGATATAAATAAATCACATCAAATAGCACAAGTCATTGTGTCAGCATCAGCCAGGCTTGCTGTAGAGCACTATGAATGCTGTTTGCTTCAGTGGCTTGAAAAGTTTACCAACCCCTATTTTTCTTTTTCTTTTTTTCTTTTTTTTGCACCAAAGCCATTTTTATTCACTTGACGAGTGTTCAGTTTGGACCGTGTTTGTTATATGCACTTAATATTCTGTAATATTTTTTGTATGCACTGATATTATCGGATGAGAACAAAAAACTGGACAGAATTGAGCTGTATAATGACATTTTTGTCTTTTGTAGAGCTGCTTTACAGCTGAAATTGAATTTTTTCCTAAAGGGATAGTTCACCCAAAAATGAAAATTTGATGTTTATCTGCTTACCCCCAGGGCATCCAAGATGTAGGTGACTTTGTTTCTGCAGTAGAACACAAATGATGATTTTTAACTCCAACCGTTGCCATCTGTTAGTCATATAATGCATTGAAACGGTAACACCATCTATGAGAATAAAAAAAACATGCACAGACAAATTCAAATTAAACCCTGCGGCTCGTGACATTTTTGTGAGAAACCGAACAGTATTTATATACTTTTTTTTATCTCTATTACACCACTATGTCCAACTGCCTTGAGCATCCGGTGTGTGAGGTCTGAATGCACTCTGACACAGGAAGTGATCTCTCGCACTCGTTGACGTATACGCGCGAGAGATCAGATTGCGTTTTCAGACCTCACACACCGGATGCTCAAAGCAATTGGACATAGTGGTGTATTAGAGGTAAAAAATGATATAAATACTGTTCAGTTTCTCACACCGATCGTTTCGTGTTTTAGGACATCAATGTGTCGTCACGAGCCGCAGGGTTTAATTTGGATTTGTCTGTGCATGTTTTTTTTTATTCTCATAGATGGTGTTACCATTTCAATGCATTATATGACTTGACAGACTGCAACGGAGTTAAAAATCATCATTTGTGTTCGACTGAAGAAACAAAGTTAGCTACATCTTGGATGCCCTGGGAGTAAGCAGATAAACATCAATTTTTTGGGTGAACTATCCCTTTAATTGATGAATTTTGCAACATTGACACTGTTACTAAACTGAACTGAATCAACACTGATCTGAATTGAGCTGAATAATGACACTATTGTCTTTTTTAGAGCTGCTTTACAGCAGAATTTGTCTCCTGTTTGATGAAGTTTGCATCATTGATCATTATTTTCGTGTTTATTATAGTGAAGCTGTTTTGCAACAATCTGTATTGTATAAAGCGCTATAGAAATAAGGGTGACTTGACGTGTGCTTTTGACTTACTGTAAGAATTCATATTTGATAATGCATGATCACATCTTTCAACTTATAGTAACATCCGCTGTTTCCGAATCGATCCGCCCCCCTCATCATTCTCAGCCAATGAGACTGCAGGAGGGCCGGCTGTCTGGAGTCACGGCTACACTGAAGCCTCAGGCGTCAAAAACAAGTGAGTGACTACTGCATAGCTGACTTCAGAAATCCTCTGTATCAATGGTTATTAAATGTCCTATTTGCATTGCACAGACTATGTGTGGCTGCACTGTCGGTGAACAGCTTCTGCGGCAGTAGAGAAGCTCTGTACGGTGTGTTTGACGGCGACAGGAACGTGGAGGTGCCATATTTACTCCAGTGCACCATGAACGACATACTGGCAGAGGAACTGCACAGGACCAAGAGTGAAGAAGACTACATGACCAACACCTTCCTGGTCATGCAGAGGTAAATGGATGCATAATAAGTGGTGACAGTTAGTATGGAGGTATGTTTGATTAATACTAAATATGTCTGTCCTTTCCCTCTACGGTAAATAGGAAATTAGGCACTGCAGGACAGAAGCTGGGCGGTTCGGCAGCGCTATGTCACATCCGTCACGACCCCACAGACCCTGCTGGCTGCTTCACCCTGACTGCTGCTAATGTGGGCAAGTGTCAGGCCGTGCTCTGTCGCGACGGCAAAGCGCTTCCGCTATCGCTGCTGCACAACATCAGTATCAAGGAGGAATACAACCGTGTGCGGCAGCATAAAGCCATCATCACCGAGGTATGAGGAACGGTTTCCCCTGGAATTGAAGTCAACATGAAATGAAAGTTTGTTTCACTGTTCCTGATCTTATTGTGAACTATTCTATTCATCTGTGCACGTTATTCCAGAGAAAAAAAAATTCTCTTTGCATCAAAATGTAATAAGAGTCGATTATTTTATCTTAACCAACAAACAATAGCTATTTAGTCATTGTTTGAGGTAGAGGTGTGTGGTATGTATCTTCTACGATAATATGGTAATTGTTGTTTTAACGAAGCTAACATTGAGTATGTTACTCACTTTGCAAAAAAAAAAACAAACAAACGCATACAAGCCTTGAAGAGTCCTAATATAATGCAGTTAAAATGCCCCCAAAATTCAAGATATGGGGACAAAATGAGTATGAGTTTTTGTCTTATATTTCTATATCAGGGGTTTTCAGAGTGTGGGGCCCCACCCTAGGGGGGTGCCAGAGCATGTCAGGAGAGGCGTGCAGAGATGGTGAAGAGACTAGTGTATTTGGCTTCAAAGCATGATCTCTCTCCTATTCTGTGATCGTTTCGGAGCATCCCAAACCATTTCTCATTGTGATGTGAAATACAGACTGAAAAACACCCAACCGCTGCATGAGCATAATTATACGCAAACTACATCTCTCGGTTGGATAAAGCAATCTAGTGTCGTACTAGTAAAATTTTGATGGATGACGATTGTAATCAAGGTAAAGATTATTAGTGACATACAGGAGTCGTGCATTAGGCACACGAGACGAGAGTCCGTTATTATTGATGTGCAAACAAACCGAGGTGTGCGGGGCTCTCTGCAAACTGACACTATTGAAAATTTGTAAAAACTGGGTGGTGGGGAGGCACCATTGTGTACATTGTGTTAAGAGGGAGGCCCAATGTCTTTGACTTTGAAAACCCCTGTTCTATATTATATAGTTAAGCAGTATCACATGAACAATTGTGCTGTTTTTCCCGAATAGCAGCATGATTGCAAATGTGATATTGATTTTAACAGTTCAGTTAACAAAAAGTTAATATTGTGAGTTAAATTGTAGTTACTGTTTTGGCTATATATTGTCATCGAAAATGGTTCCGAACAAAGCCACAACAGAACTGTTTGCAACTCACGCAACACACGCTAATGTTTCATTCCGGAATGAATCAGAGTTTCTGAACGAATCAATGATTCAACAATCCATTAACAACGACAGATGCTGCATCCCAATTTTTCTACTTTTACTATGCTTTAAAAGTATGTACTCTTTTTCTGAAGAAAAAGTAGATACTTTGGAGTGTGTTGCTACCACGTCATAAAATTGCACTCTGTCCAGAGTTATGTGCATTCTGTCACCTTAATTAATTGCCAAACGCATCTACACGTTTTGCTATTGTGCTATTTGTATCTTGATAAAAGTTTACAATCTTGTTACAGATAAAATATAACACGGATAACATCAAATAAATACATTTCATCAGGTTTGATATTGCCAAATCAAATAAAATGTACCAGATATAGAAGACCATCTGGGAATTTTGGCAAATACTTTTCAACATACTATGCTTTGAGAAACATATTCTAATTTCACATATTATTTCATTATGATATACATTAGATTGTATATCATGTACATTGGGGCGACATGCAACAATTCCTGAGAGAATCAGTTTTAAACAAATCGTTTAAATGAATGACTCGATTCACTAAGTTAAGGCAGTTAAGACTTGCTGCCACCTACTGGTAGTTTTAGTTTCATATTTTATTTAAAATCATATTTCAATATTCAAAATATTTTATTTTTATGTTCTAATATTTGAAATACATTAATCTCATCATTATTCATTAAAAAGTAATTGCAGTGTAAATAAATGCTGCTTTAGATGCAGCTTCTGTGCTACTTCTGCAGTGCAAAAATGGATTTTGTTGATACTGATTTTATTTGATTGGTAACAGCACCATAGTGTCTTATTAAATGTAAAACATATTAAGATAATTTTTGTCAGTATTGCATACCCCTAGTTTGAGGCTGTTGCCTTTGTAAAATCTTGCCAATATTTACTTAGGTAATTGAATGCTGGTTAAATAAGGATAGATTTGAAAATAGCGTTAACATAGGGGTACCTGGCTGCTCATTCAGCTCTGACTCCATTCTGATATGAAATGCCCATTGGTTACATCAGCACACCAATTCACTGTGACAAACTAAAAGCCTGTCTGACATTTTTTTCTCATTCAAGAGTCACAAGGAAGTGAAATGCCATTTCATGTTGACTTAAAGGTGGATTCTGCTTATCTGATGCTTTTATAAAAGTTAAATGAATAGTTCACAGAGTAACTAAATTTCTGTCATCATTCATCATGCCCATACTCATGTGATTTTCTTCCTTCTGTGAAAGACAAAATAAGGTATTAATAAGAATCTTCCAGCTGTTTTTTTTCTGTACAATAATAGTCCAGCAGTTTCAAGCTACAAAAAGGATATAACGGTAGCCAGGTCACTTTTATTTATATAGTGCGTTTTACAATGCAGATCGTGTCAAAGCAGCTTTATAGTGATAACAGGAAAACAATTTTGGCTGCACAGCAGCTCCAGAAGAAAATGGTGTCATTGTCCGGCTTAAAGAATTAGTTCACTTCAAAATTAAAATTTCCTGATAATTTACTCACCCCCATGTCATCCAAGATGTTCTTGTCTTTCTTTCTTCGGTCGAAAAGAAATTAAGGTTTTTGAGTAAAACTCAATTTTTCTTCATATAGTCGACTTCACTTGGGTTCAACAGGTGGAAGGTCCAAATTGCAGTTTCAATGCAGCTTTAAAGGGCTATACACAATCCCAGACAAGGAATAAGGATCTTTGTCTAGTGAAACAATCGTTCATTTTCTAAAATAATTTTTTTATACTTTTTAACTACAAACGGTCATTGTGCACTGCTCTGCGATCTGCCACATATGCCGTAATCACATTAGTAAAGTCATGTGTGACGTAGGCGGAAATACCACGGTAGAGCAAAAAACATTTTCTCCTCTAACTTCAAAATCGTCTGACATAATTGATCACCTTTTTTTTGTTGTTGTTGTTGTTGTTGTAAAGGCCGTTTGGCTTAGTCTTTGCATGTTTGCTTTGTAGACACTGGATCTGTACTTTCACCTATGTCACATGAGACCTTTATTAAAATAATATTAAAATATTAAAATAATGTAATTAAAACCTCAGTATATAAGTCTGCAAATTGTGCACTGTTCTCTACGGCCTTGTAATTGTATTTTTCAAAAATATTATTTCCAATTCAGTGCAAAAATGCTAAAAATTGATATAGTAATTTATTATTGTATAATAATGATTTTATAACGTGAACCATTGATTAATTCTTTAGCCATCTAGTGACTGTAGTTAAAAAATCATGTTATTTTAAACATTTTTGTGTTTACTTTCCAGTAGATGGCAGCAATCTTCCACTAAACCCAGGCACATTTTTCATGTCTATCACTTTGAATGAAATTGAGAAATGTAGATCTTTTTTAAAGTGGTTTTAACATAAACATTTTCCTATTTTATATAAATATATATACTTACTATATACAATTATTACAAATTGAGGCAAATAAATAACAAAAAATACCATAAATTCCCCCAAACTGCACAACTTTACAGTAAAAATATTGAAGTGAGTGATATCACATTTGTTTAAAAAAGTTATATTATGTTACAAAAATCACATTTTACTGTCTGGTTATGTAAGCTAGTTGGACAGAAAAATGAATATTGTTTCCCAATGTGTAGCATATTAGCAAGAAACATTGCATAACATAAATGATAGGCCCTATATTTTATTATTTGCCTACTATTATGATATGAGAAATAGCTGCATACATGCCTTTATCTTTTATCTTTTTTTATCTTTATCATGTTTCCCCTCTTCCTTTTTATTTATTTAGGCAACCTAAATCAGCCTCCGGTGGCTTAGACCATTTTTCTTACCATAATTTAGTGTTGATTTAGAACTTGTCCCGCTCCCCTCCCGCTCTCCCTACAGACGTCACCTCATCCCATATTCTCAGATACTTTTCAGTGAGAGTTCTTCTCCGGGCACACACTCCGAGTCCCTCCTGACCTGGTTAACTGACCCACAAGGTTACATGATATCATTGATGTTACATGCAAATGAACGGTAAAAACCCGAGCGTGCATTCATTTTTTTTTTTTCTTACGCGGCT
This sequence comes from Megalobrama amblycephala, assembly GCF_018812025.1. NCBI lineage: Eukaryota > Metazoa > Chordata > Actinopteri > Cypriniformes > Xenocyprididae > Megalobrama > Megalobrama amblycephala. Next base: position 15,984,609 of record NC_063060.1, on the reverse strand, counting down.
GCCCCGTGCCGCCCCCGGCAAGATGCCGCCCTGGGCCGTTGCCCATGTTGCCCATGCATAAACTCAGCTTAGTACATTTTTACCGCGTCGACAGTTTCTAGAGCATCCATATTTCAACCCAGTGCCATGACAACACCGGCCCTCGTGGCCAAAAAACAGACCAGCCCACCGGGAATTCTCCCGGTGCTCCCGATTAGCCAATCCGGGCCTGAACACAATTACATAATGCGTGGCGCATCGCAGAGCACTGCAAGGCAAGCATTTGTGGTTAGAAAGGATATAATTTTTTATTTATTTTATAATTTTATATTCCTCCTCTGGGATCGTGTAGAGCCCTTTGAAGCTGCATTGAAACTGCAATTTGGACCTTCGACCCATTGTACCCCACTTAAGTCCACTATATGGAGAAAAGTCCTGGAATGTTTTCCTCAAAAACCCTTAATTTCTTTTTGACTGAAGAAAGAAAGACATGAACATCTTGGATGACATGGGGGTGAGTAAATTATCAGATAATTTTAATTCAGAAGTGAACTAATCCTTTAAGTAAGTTCAGTATTGATTCATTCCCTTGTAAAAATCATTAGTTATTAATTTAGTTAATTTATCTACACAGCAGCTCAGGAGAAAACAGTGATGTCATCATCCAGCTCAGTTCAGTTCCCATACTATGGTGTCAATGCAGGCAGATCAGAAACATTGTTGTACATCAAGTGTCCCCAACTGTGCAAGCCAGAGGCGACTGGGGCAAGGAACCCAAACTACAAATAAATGCTTCCTCAGACAAGCCATTTTTTGTCCATTAGCGTACAAATAATCCACTCACTCTTCTGAAGCGACACAATCAGTATGTATAATCTATATAATGTAGAATTTAAATTATTCATGTCCCAAAACAAGTGAATAATACTGAACAACAACTTAAATTTTGCTCTGTTCAAAAAGTGCAAAGTGATCATATCGCTTCAGATGTCCTGGATTAAACCACTTTTACACTACTTTTATAGTATATGCTTCTTGGGGCTTGAAACTGTTGAATCCCAGTGACTGGATAAAAACAGCTAAATGATTCTTCAAACCAAAGAAAGAAAATCATACAGATTTGAGGCTGAATTGGGGTGAACCATTCCTTTAACTCTCGCAAACACAGTCTTTGAACATTGTTGTTTTAGTATAACAATTACAAAGAGCTATGTTCACTCACCAAAGTGCGCCACTACGGCGAATTCCTCTTCTTAAACAGGATAACAAAGTGAATGGCGTAACAGACTCCACACGCATCATGGGCTATTCATTCCTCTACCCAGCAGTCTTACCTCGCCCGTATGTCAACACGCTCCCGCTGACCCCCAGAGATGAGTTCTTTATCCTGGGCAGCAGAGGTCTCTTTGAAGTCATGGACCCTAGCGAGGCGGTGGAAGCCGTACGGAAGGTGCCCGATGCTTTGGCAGCTGCCAAAAAGCTGTGCACTTTGGCGCAGTCGTACGGCTGCACGGACAGCCTTAGTGCCGTGGTGGTGCAGCTCAGCGTGGCTGAAGACTGTTGTTGCTGTTGCTGCTCGGCGTCCGCGGAGCCAGGCTCCGGAAGCATCCATGCGCCGCCACAACCCCCACCGAGCCCCGGGCCAGGTCTGTACCCAGCCTCCTCTGCTGGCGTGCCCCCGTCCTCCTGCAGTGAGATCAGTTCCGAGGTCAGTGCTTCCGAGATGAGCTCCGAAGTGGGATCCACCGCTTCCTCGGACGAGCCCCCACTCCTGCTGCAGGACACACATATCCATCTTCATCCACAGAGCCACCCGCCGCAGCTACAACAGAACCCACGCCTCCCTTGCTGCACACTCCATCTAGCTCCCAATGCCAGCAGCTCTTTCCAGAGGCAACTTTCCAGCGCCACCTTTTCCAGCGCACTCTCAGACAATGGCCTGGACAGCGAGGACGAAGAGCCCATTGCTGGCGTCTTCTCCAACGGCAGTCGTGTGGAAGTGGAAGCTGACGTCCACTGTCTGGTCCATCTGCTGCCTCCACCGCCACCTCCACCTTCCACCCCGGAAACCCCAGAGAAGCTTTCGGAACCTGTGCTGGAGACGGACAAGACTGGGAACTTTGCAGGAATGGATGCTTGGAGCAAGACCTTGGGGAAGCGGAGGGGAAACGGCTCGGTGGCACCGCAGGAGCAGAGCCACAACTTGATTGAGGTCGCCGAGGCACCTTCCAAGAAACCAGGGGGTTATTTCACGGCCCCCGCTCAACCCGACCCCGACGACCAGTTCATCATACCTCCAGAACTGGAGGAGGAAGTGAAGGAGATCATGAAACAACATCAGCAGGACCAACAGAGGCCAACCAAGAGTGAACGACCTGCGGACTACTACGACACACCGCTCTGAAGGAGTCGTTGCATTCTGCCATCATCTACTCACCGTCATGTCGTTGGCTTTATTCTGCAGTTCTTGAACGTGCAGTCTTTTGCCCAGTACTGAAGTACTCTGACAGCATTTCTTGCACTAATGCCACCACTTTTGAGTGAATCAGTTAGAACGACATGAGGCTGAGTGAATGACGATTGAATGTTTACTAAATTAAAGTGCTAAAGTGAAGTATCTTCAGGTCACTGCTTTACTGCAGTCAACCAATATGAAGCTGTCAGTCATCTACCTACAACGGCTCGGAAAGGTCACGAAACTGGACCAAACTGGCAACATAATATGACGCCACTTCCTGCAAAGTCCACTAAGATCTCAACCAATCCCTTTAAGAGAACACAAGAGTGACCTGCGCTCTACCGTGCCTCACCCGTTTCACTAGAGTTTTAAAAGCAGTTCACTACTGATTACTGACTGTTTTAACTTTTATTTACCTTAAACCGATACGTATATAATTCAACACTAGTATTGCGACATTAACTGTCATTACCAACAAGTTTCTGGATATTTTGATTTTGTTTTTTATTTACCATATGCGAGAGAAGCTACAGCAGACTTTAAGTTGATTTAAAAACAGAAGATTGCGTTGACGTAAAATTGTGTTGTACGGTACACACTAGTAATACCACACTTAACTGTTGTAGATAGGGCACTTAAAGTAATACTGTATCTCTTCAGTAAATCAAGGCTTCCCGCCTGTATAAAAACTAGAAATTTAGTGGAAATTTGAAAGACTAACTCCTAGGAGTTGCTTACTCTTTTATGGTGACTTCGTCACTTTTTTACTAATCTTCTCTGCGAGAAATGGTGATTTTTTTTTTTTTTTTTTTTTTTTCTTCTCTTTCCAATGATTGTAAATAAGAAAAATATTGTATACCAATGCTTTTTAAGGGAACTGTGTGTCTAGAACAAGATGACCCTTTATGCATACATGCCAATAGATGTATATGTATCAGAAACATATACACACACGCACCACTTGTAAATGAACTGTGCATTCTGCCCAGTGCTGTCGTCACTTGCTGATCAATGAGCCATACACACACACATAAACACACACTCATCCGCCTCTTTACACCAGCATGACTGTGTCAAGTCCTGTAATGCAATCCAATTTATCTGCAAGGAATTATGCTCAAACCAACCACACAAACAGTTCCTGGTTTTGTTATAATAAATCTTAAATTTATGACTCTACAGTAGCTTTTCTTGTGCTTTCTGATATGAGTGTTTGACATAATATATATTTTTAAAGAATAATATATTAATATATAAAGACAAAGTGCATGATTTTGCAGCAGAGAAATGTAGCCAATCACGTTTGTTGATCTCTTGTGTACACAACTTTATTGATTTTATATTAATAGAACTTTGTGAGGTCTCAAACTGAGTGACAGATTTCTAGTGAAAGTTGAGCGATTTTTGTTTTTCATGCTGCTAAAGACCGACAGCCAATTATATGCCACAGATTTTCAGAAGTGACCTCTGCATATAAATGCGGAATTCACTCTTGAAATTGCAATTGAAATAGTAATAACTAGCATGGGACAAAAATATGGCATGTCAAAGTAGATACACACAATATAAATGCAGACTAATAGATTAATAGAAAAAATATTCATATCAATATATTTTTGATATTCCATTCCAATCATTTGTAAAAGTAATGACTTAAATAATCTTAAATGTCTCACTGTACATTGCTGTTCTTGATATGGTGGAGCTGTTGTTTACACATTACATCTGCATTTTACTAGAGAACCCTCACTAATTTCAGATTCTCAGTAATTTTATTCTTAATTGTCTGTCACACAGTAAAATTAAAATGTTAAGTTTTAGTAAACTTTAAGCAGAAGTTCAAGAACATTTTTAATTGTCCATCTGACTACATGACTAGTAAAATTAAAATGTATGAATCTGCAAATTGATTAGAATAACTAACAACTGTAAATGACTAATGAATTATGATTTTTATTACAACGTATGCTTATGCGTAAATCTTAATTTTTACAATGAAAATATACAGCCAATAACGCATATGCAACAACAATAAAATGCTTAGACCTAAACTACTATCTTAACATAATATAACTATCATAATATGGTTGGTTTCTAATATTGAAGGCTATATGCTTAAAGCTGCAGTCCGTAAGTTTTGCCTCTGTTGCCATCTCTGTTTGAAACCTGCAATTGCAGTTATTTGTGGAATTATCATCTTTATGTGGGTTGTGCATTGGCATGGCTCAGCGCGGATGAATCTAATGTTTGCTGTTAGTCACCACACCGGTGTAGATACTGTACTCCGGAATCACAGATTCTACATCTTGGAAGTATGACCAAAATAAGAATTTCCACTGGAAAATGTCATCTGAACAAGTAAGTAACAAATCTGCCACTTTTGTTTTGACCAACTGAGGGAAAAAACATTATGCCTACAATAAATCACGCTGCCAACGGTGATAAAATCTAACGATCACTTAACTGATATCATGCCAAACCGTGCAAATTATTATTACTGTTATACTTTGTTCTAAAATTGTTAATGTTAACAACATCAGCATTGCGTGACTATGTATATTTAGTGTGTATTAGCGTTACCTGTAGATTTCAATTTCTGTAGCCACTCCGCAGTCCTAAGTCTTTTGCTTTCGACTACAGGTTAATCTCCAATTGTCAATGATGATTGTCATTTGGACCTTTCTGGATTACAATCCATCATCAAAATGAAAAGGCAAGGCAATTTTATTTGTATAGCACATTTCATACACAATGGTAATTCAAAGTACTTTACATAAAGAAGAACCAAATACATAATAATAATGGAACACATAAGAAATAGATATAACACTAAAAACAGAGAATTTCGCTATCTAGATAGAAGAGTTAGGAAATTTCAGGGAGATAAGTTCAGATAAGTTTAACTAGTCCATCTGCTGTGAGAAAAGGCTATAAATGATCAAATACCAGCAGCATCCTCCACAGCCATATAGTTTACTAGTAGGGACACCTTCCTTTCTGTTTACAGATGTGACGCAAAGACGAACCGCTGCATGCTCGAATTTCCCACGCAAACCCACCAGTACCGATTTTATTATAAAACATTGTTACAAGCTTAACATTGTTACAATCTTACCACTGTGAATCAGGCTAAGGTAAGGAGATAGTTTTGAACACTGGCTGGTTATGTACTTGCTCAAAAATTGATTTTGGATCATTTTTAACCAAAAAGAAAATTTACGGACTGCAGCTTTAATATGTAGCTCTGTTTGTGCCTGCTCCATTTCTCTATTGCCTAAGGGGTCCTTGCCCGGAAAAACTTTGAAGACATTTAAAATTAATAACATTATGGCACGCATTTATACATGGTTGAATAGAATTGGAAGTGGGAGGGCCTGCGGTTGGACTGGATGTCTCCAGTCTTTTCACATGAACAGCAAATAGGAGAAGGAAGAGGAGAAGAGAGAGAGGGGAACTGCCCTTTAACTTCTGTAGAGGTCACACCTCCAGGGGGCCAGTGAGCCAATAGGAACTCAAACATGAAAATGGAAAGCTTATGATCCTTTGTCTTTGGTTGTCACAGACAACTTGGCATAGTTTTGTTGTTGGAAGAGGGGGTTTGCTGGATTATTCATTAAATATAATGAAAAATTGTGACGCTACACTCTTGTAAATGTCAAACAACTATATATTAAAGGTCCCGTTTTTCGTGGTTTTTTTGAAGCTTTTATTGTGTTTATAGTGTGCAATATAACGTGTTCATGTTTCGCGTGTAAAAAAAAAACAGTATTTTTCACATAATTTACTTATCTGTATACCGCTGTTTCCACTGTCATAAAAACGGGCTGATGACTTCCTTGTTCTATGAAGTCCCTCCTTCAGAAATACGTAACGAGTTCTGATTGTGCCAGCGGTTCCTGTGTTGTGATTCGACAGCTCTGAGCGCACCGTGCCCGGAAAAGTCACGCCTCTTACCATAACGTGGAGATGCACACGCTCAGTGTTATTGTAAACATGTCTTTAATTTTACCCTATCAATTTGAGCCGGAATCAGACCCGGTGATTGGACTGCGGGATGAAAATAAGAGCGTTTCGACGACATGGCGACAAACACACTCTACAAACGCAACTCTGTTCCTGTGGGCGGAGGTTAGTCAAAAAACTGTTTTAGTGACGTCATTAAAGAAGGAAGTAGAGGGATGTACCGGTAGTCCAAACTGGCCGTTCGATGTAGGCGACTTCTGTTAAATAAAATATCTCGCTTGGCATTGAACTTTGAGCTTTAAAATTTTACAGATTTTATTTATACTCTAACAACAACATTACACACTAACTAAAGTTTGAAACATGGGATCACGAAGAACGGGACCTTTAAACACTAGCAGGTTTTTCCCTTTACTCAATAACACATCAAATAATAATTTATAACATAATTTAACATTTACTTTCTTCCACCCTATTCCAAGCATGCTGGAAGCCACTGCCCAATTTTATTTTTTTATTTTTTTCTTGCGTAACAGAAATGATTTATGTGATCCCAACACAAATGGACTAAGTTTAGCTCATTTCAGTGAATTCATTGAACTAAACTGAACAAGCAGCAAAAATTATATATATTATTTATTTATTGAGCGATGATGAATTGATGGATTGTCTCTTTCTGAGAGAGTCACAGTTTCTACCTATTGAAGGCTTCTGGTAGTGAATCCTAGGGAAGTGAAATTATGAGTCAGAAGAAACTTCTCTCAATGGAATTGATGTAAAACTTTAAATAACTTTGTACTGATATGCAAATCAGGCTCCAAATTACTTTACCAAAATTAGATCAAACAAAAGAGACATTTCTCCTGACCAAAGTTGTCAGCATACTGTGTAGTATTTTTTTCCCTGTTATTTGGTGACAAAGAATGTCCAAGTCTATTGACTTGTTGTTCTATTTTATTTGGAAAAGTAAAATGAAAACTGTTCAAAGAAAAACTATGATAGGAAGTTACAAGGATGACAGTCTTATTAATCAACCAGGTTTCTAGGAGTTAGAAATGTCTTTCTAATAGTGACTTACCCTGGTTCTGAATGCTCAATCTGATTTTCAAAACAATATGATAACCTTTGTAATAATTGTTTTGTATATTTTTGCAATAAACTACCTGTCAGACTCTCAATTTTATGTAAATGAGCTTTACAGTTCCTGTAAGACTACATTGAAATGTCATTTCTCCTCCCAAACATATTATCTGAAATAATGAAAATATAGGATTACTGGCTGGCAACCAATGTTTTTGAAGATGTGGACAGCATAAAATATCCTTTTTTTTATCTCTGTTCTTTTCAGGGAGCAAGGGAAGTTTCTCTGATTTGATTATTTAATAAGGTTAAGATTATTAATAAGGACTTTAATAAGGTTGTTGTTTCTATGTTTTAACACCTTGGCTTGGATTACAGAAAACGTAAAATTTCGCTGGAATACATCTGATAAAGTGGTCAATCTACACCACGACTCCTTGGACACACTTCAGTCTTTGGAGGGATCTGCAGCACTGTGTTTTTTTCCACTAGACAGGTACAAGCACCTAAATCACTTACAGAACAACACTCAAGTTCCCCTAATGTTGGTGCATGGTTCCCTTTTGGTTATTTCTGAGAACAAACAGAGAACATCTGGGTTTCCATTTTGGGGACGTGCAGTTATGTTTTGGTTTGTGACCCACACATGACATGCAGAAGAAAAACTAGATATTGTGGCCACAAATTATAAGAAATCATTCCCTCAATTTATTCATTTGTGGTGGCCCATTGTAGGCCTACTAATCCTTTTCCTCGTTTTAGTTCAATTGTTGCCACGATATCTTTTATTCTTCTTACGCATGTCATGTGTGGGGCTCTGTAAGAATAACTAATTTTGAAATAAAGTTTGCTATCAAGCATCTTTGCTAGCAGACTCTAGCATTAATTAACACAGCAGCAATTCCATTTGTTTTCGAAGTAAATAAATTACAGTCTGTAAGCAAATATGCTTAAAGTGTCTGCGGCAGACGCGGCAGTACTGCATTGTGTCATCTTCATATAATTAAAATGGATGGCAGCATACATTGACAAGCTACAAAAAGAACCAAAAAAGCACCACAGCTGTTGAATCTCTATCACACTAACATGGCAGTCACATGAGTATTGAGTCATTTTACTATGGTATGAAATACAGTAATTTAGTTGATTTTATTGTTATTATTCTTATTACAGTGTAGATCTATTGTTTTACCATTTCAAACCCAACAAAATTCTTTATCACATTTTATTGTAAGTGTGTTCATGAATTTAGACAGGGAACAAATGCTTTATTGGGGCCACTGAACAAACTACTGTTTGTCCTATTAATTACTGTACATTAAAGAATCAATTGCAAAAGCATTTTCATGAGTCATTTTCATAGCATTATTGTATACGTCACACATTAAGGCCTGTTCACACCCAGGACGATAACTATAATGATATAGTTCTAAAAATAACACTAAATATAAAAGAATAGCAGAGTCCACAGCACAATGATAACGGCACGGAGAAACTATATCTTTGGAATCACTTCCAGATTTTTTCCTGCTGAACAATAAAAACATTGACAGCCAATCAGAATCCACCCTGCTTTAAAGAGCTTGAGCATTTAAAGTGGAAGATGACAAAACTGCAGTATGCGCTTAGAATAAACAGAACTATACTGTCCACTGGTGTTGACGCTAATGTAGTTATCATCATAGTTATCTGTATAGTTTTCATTCTTGATGTGAACAGGCCTTTTAGAGAACACATCATATCCTCATGCTTTGGATGAGTACATATTTTTCATGGTGATTCCCTCTCCAGCAAACTGCACTTTTCTCTGGTGCTTCTTCACACAGACCACGCTGACTACCATCACGATTAGCATGACAACAAACACCACGACAGACGCCACTACAGCAGTGATGGTGTTGCTTTGGGCAGAGCTCTTAAACTGGCATCTGTCGCCATAGTGCCACCAGTCATTTCCCACCATGCACCTGCAGGGAGACACAACACATACATGCTGCTCAGCTCTCACAAGCTCTGATTCAAAGAAGTGCAGAAGACTTTGAATTGTAAAAACAACTTCTATTAATGAAGACTAATGACATAAACATCTGTTTTTTAATTATCCAGGTCACATACACCCTCATCATGCAATTATAATGAGATTTAGGCAATACTGAATTTAAACCTTATCTCATGTAAACAATACTTTGATCAAATTGATGTGATTTACCTCATAACAACCATAATCGTAGTAAAACGTGGCTTATGCTGCTAAGTAAACAGTGGTAAAGTTCATGTTTTCATTCAATTCGTTCATATGAATGTGTTTCTGTTGAACGTAAGTAGAACAAACAGTAGCTTACCTTGATTAAGTCCTTACTCTGGAAATAATCACATTGTTGGTGCACATGTAAACAGTCAATGTCTAGTCAAGTAACTCTAGTTGATCTTTCCAAACTGGAATTACAATTAAGTTTTTAGTTTAATTTTAAATGTAATTTTATGCACCTTTCAGTGACTAGTAATTTGCAGCTAATAAAGATATTAGCTACGAGAATACTTTTTGTGCGCCAAAAAACCCCCGAAATAACGACTTTATTCAACAATATCTAATCATAGGCGATTTCAAAAAACAACTTCATGAAGCTTCGAAGCTTTACGAATCTTTTGTTTCGAATCAGTGGTTCGGAATGTGTATCAAACTGCCAAAGTCATGCCCCCCAGTGGTGAGCCACTGAAATTTCAAAACACTTAACGAAACACTTAATGTAACGAAGCCTCGTTTACTGATTGATAAACACTCTAAACCATTGATTTGTTTTAGTTTTTTTTTTTTTTGGTGCACAAAAAGTATTCTCGTCACTTCATAACATTAAGGTTGAACGACTGTAGTCACATGAATTGTTTTAAATACATCTTTAGTAGCTTTATGGGCATCTGAAAGTGTTAATTATCTTGCTGGCAATGGAAGCATCACTGAGCCATCGGATTTTATCAAAAGTATCTTAATTTATATTCCGAAGATGAACAAAGGTCTTATGGGTGTGGAATGAAATGAAGGTGAGTAATTAATGACTACATTTTCATTTTTGGGTGAACTAACCCTTTAACAGACATGCAAACGTGGCAGCCACTGTCCACAAGACTGAAAGTGCATAGAAGTGTGCCATTTGGGACGCAGCCTGAAGTGCCTCACGTGATCCAAGTTAGTCATTACGCTTTCTTCAATGGTAAGAGATACAGACCCTCTCATCTCCCCAATAATAGAGGGTATGCACGTGACGTCACTGTCGATCATTGTGACTGCGGTTACGCCCACATCCAAAACGGTAAAGAGCTTTGCAATTGACTGTACAAATAGATTTGACAAGAAATCTGAGGTATATTTTTACAGACTGCTGAAAGCTAGAGAAAAAAGAAGCAAAAGGATTGCTGCAATTCACAGAAGCAACTGCACTCCAGGCAGAGAAACGTGGATTTGCAGATATCATTTTGTGTCAAATTGTTGGATTTTGGGATAAAATCATACCCTATAGTATTGTATTGTTATATATTGTATTGACAACTCATCAATTGAATATTTACCATCTTATATTCTGCATATAAGATCGGGCTGGATGATATGACGATAAATATAACATTGATATAAGTGATTACTCAGATTTAGACCGACTTATATTGTATTTATATAAAGCATTCACAGGCAAATTTGCTTTATGTATTTCCCCAGCGTCCAAATCAGGCACATCTAAATGTCAGGAAACATGATTCCTGGCTGCATGTCAATATCCATGGATTAGGTTTCTTTGACAAGTTGTAAGGAACTCTATTGAGCCCAACCTTTAGCGTAATCATTTGATTTGCTCATGTTTTTGCAGTTTCCCCTATTAAATCCAATCATGCAGCAGGCTGTTTTGCCACTGATTCTGACTGAGGGAGTGTGTTTCGGCGGGAAAGTGATGTCAATGCATGCAAAATCTCTGCAGGACAGGAGCGGAGATTGGCAGGTGTGTCCTGGACTCTCTACTAATAACTTGATGAATTGAATCAGCTGTTTGATAAAAGAGACATAAACTGTGCATTGGTAACAAAGAATTACTGCAACAGATCTGAGAACATTGTTTTTATACTGACAATCATATACTTTATAATGAAATGCTTTATACTAGCAATAAAATACTTATTAATAATATTTCAAATAATAGCTTTATATTGTCATTTTTTAATTTTATTAATTTGCAGTGCTTCATGGGTTGTGTAGTTTAGTGTCTCATTTATCTTTTTGTCTTTCTGATAATAAAAAAAAGATTTTAATTAAATACTTCATAATAGCATACTTTATAATACATTCATCGTAAATTTTTTTTATTTTATAACTTCGTTGTCTCATATAGCTTTTGGCTGGTTGGTTTCATGGTTGGTTTCATTCATGGCTTACACTGTTTAGTGGAAAATTTGAGAAATTAACTATAAAAATACTTTCAAGAACCAAAGTGGTTGGTCACTGAAGCATTTATAACTCTACTACACACTACTCAATGTAAAAAAAAAAAAAAAAAAAAAAAAAAAAAAAGTCAAGTGAACTAGCCTCTCGCATTTTACCTGCACACGGCCTCTCCTGCATCATTCAGCGTGCACAAGCCATCATTTTCACATCGTACTGACACACACGGGTCATGAGGTTTAGTGGTGGTGGCAGATGTTGGAAAGGTCGTAGTAGTTGTGCTGGTTGATGTGCTGTTGTCTGGGTTTGTTGGACCGGGTGTTCCAGAAGGAGTTGAGCTTGTTGGAGTCATGGTTGTGGAAGGGAAGGGCTGTGAAGCAACCAGATGAGAGATATCTACAAGAACATAAACAGATGGACAAATGTAAGCACACAAGTAGCACGGCATCAATACAGCTAGCTGGAAGAAAACAAGTTATGTTGGACATTATAATACTTTTTGGTGTTTTTTGGCTCTTGACAATCCCTGTCAGCTTTTACTGTATGGAATAAAGCAGCATGAACATTCTGATAAACATCTCTTTTGTGTTCCATAGAAGAAATACCATCACTAGACAACAAAAGACATTGTAATTTGGTTGAATACAGGTTCTGACGTAGGGTGACGGAAAAACATGTCAGGACAACGTCTAATGTCAATGTCAATTTGATGTAGAATATGATGACTGCTGACATTGATATTTTGTAGGTTTTAAGTTATAGTATTAAGTAACCAAAACCCAACTTTGCTAAACGTCATAAGACTAACGTCCACACAATGTCAAATTATAGCATCATTAGACATTGATATGTTGTTGGTTTTAAGTTATGGTATTAAGTAACCAAAACCTAACATCTGCTAAAAGTCATAAGATTAACGTCCACACAACGTCAAATTATAGCATCATCAGACATGGTATTAAGTAACCAAAACCCAAGATCTTCTGAAGGTCATAGTGATTGTGACATGGGGCCAAGTATGGAGTCCCATACTCAGAATTTGTGCTCTGTACTTCACCCATCCAAGTGCACATACACAGCAGTGAGTATTAAACACACACCTGGAGCAGTGGGCAGCCATTTTTTGGTGCGGCACCCGATTTTGAGTTAGGTGCCTTGCTAAATTAATGAGAGTGGAAGAGAGCACTGTTCATTCACTCCCCCCACCCAAATTTTACTGCCAGTACTGGGACTCAAACCCGCGACTTTCAGGTTACAAGTCCAACTCTCTAACCATTTGGCCATGTTAACATCCACACAACAATAAATTATAATATCATTACATGTAGATATTTTGTCAACATCTTGCAAATATCTCATGCAAACATCATGTTGGTGTTGCTATGAGACATTTAGATGATGTTGGTGTTTGCTGTCAGTACTGTGTTAGCATGAGTCAATTAGATGTCATCAGTGTTTGGAAGATGTTGGATTTTGATTACTTATTACCAATACTTAAAACCAACAAAATATCCACATGTAATGATATTTTAATTTTAATTGTGGACATTAACGTTATGACGTTTAGCGGACATTGGATTCATTGGAAGTGATAAGAATTGACAGTTAATGTTGGAGTTTGAGAGATTTCTGGTGTTTATTCCAAACAAAATGCAACCGCCCAACGTTGGCATTTGATGTAATTCAATGCCTTGCCAACATTGGAGCTTGACATCAAGCTGGGATTTTTAATGACCACAGAGAGTCAGGACCTCAGTTTAACGTCTCATTCTGAAGGAATAAAAAACCCGTTAAACATAAAGTGTAAAATTGAGTCAAGAAACCTAGGGTTCTATATAGAACCAAACTGAACATTTATTTTAAGAGTATAGGTTTAGACTGAAATGAGAGTAAGTAAAAGAGATTTCATTCTATTCCTTTGTGCACTGATACACTGATCTTTTTTAATAAATCATCAGCTAATGAGAAATAAGTCAACCGAGTTGTCAAATGGCTCTGTGTTTCTCAGTGCTCACCTTCCATTGTAAGGAGGAAGATGGCATCTCCACCCTTGATGAAGTCTCGGCTCAGTGCCCTGGCCTGGGTGAGGTAAACAGGGGTCCCAGCACCTGGACCACGGAAAAACTCTGTCCCACTGTCTTCTGTTACTTTTACCCCAACTTTACGTGGATCATCCCAGAAGAAAAGTTCTGTCCCTAAAGAGGAAATTTGAACAAAAGAGTGATGATTCAGTGTTTCTCCAGTGGATTCTGTGACTATGATGGGTCCCTCTGCCTTCTTAAATTGAACAGAGCAAAATTTCTTTGGAATGGCTTGTAACTGGATTTTAAAAATCGACTAAAACCTCTTTTTAGGTTTTTTTTTTTTTTTTTTTTTTTTTTTTCAAAACTGATAAAGTTTGCAACATCGACAGATATTGAACTTAACTAAATCATAAATCATCACTGAAAGGAATTAAGCTGAGTAATGACACGATTTTCTTGCTACAGTTGCTTTACAGCAGAATCTGAACTCTCATATTTGATGAAGTTTGTAACTTTTCTAAATATTTTTGTGAAGCTGCTTTGAAACAATTTCTATTGTATAAAGCGCTATAGATGATTTGACTTTACTTGATTAAATCTTTTGTGATTTGATAAGGGCACTAAGACATAAGGCGCTGTTTAATGCTTTGCCAAAGCAACTGTGCTAACCACAATGTTAGAGATCTTTATGCTATTATCATAAGTGTAAATATATTTTCGGTTCATTATGAAACTGGCGGGACAGATTAGATTAGCCTACGATGTAAACACTAAATCTTTGGCATGTAAACATTTCAGAAATCTAGCAGGACAAGATGGGAATCGTATACCCAAATCAACAACACCACACCTTCCACATTCATTGTGGGGTCTGTTGTTACGCTCCTCTGGTTGGACATGCGTTTGCGGATGTCTGCATTCTGGTCCATCAGCATCATGGTCATCTGCTTCCAGCGAGCAGGCCAGACCAGGCTGTTATCCATGGCATCCTCCCCTGATGTTAAGTGTGCATAAGCTCCCAGCTCGCCTGGGTATCCAGCTGTGCCATTGGGATACAGGCCCATTTGGAAGGTGTAGCCGTACTTAGATCTGAAACGTGGGCTGTAAATGGCAGTGTCCATTGACGTGTTCTCGAGAATGCTTTTGAAGTCCTTGATCATCCATACATGATCAGGGCAAGTGGTCTCTGATAGGTTGATGTCATCTAGTGAGAGTCCTCCTGTGTTTCCACTCCCTTTAATTCCCTCAAACACCACACGGAACTTTTTGGAGACATTTAGGCTCACATGCTGGATTTGCCACAGGTCACCGGGAGGAGCTTTCAAATAAAAGACATAAAAAAGTCCCTGTTAGTAAAGCAGCTGGTTGTTTTGTTGAGTCAGTCAATCCAGTGTTCTAGTGGTGATCTAGTAACAGCTACCCTGTATGTCATGGCACAGCACGAAAACGAATCAATCAATCTGACAATATTTTTTTTCCTAATTATATTTATTAGTTAGTATCTGTTTTATAAAAGCAACAAAATCACTTTTCTTGTGTTTGTACAGCACCTCTGTATTCAGAACCAATGGACCCTTTTCACAGACTCTGATGATGCATTTTGACAGTTATTAACAATGTAAATCTATGTAAATGTAAGTTATATATATATAACTTTATATATTTTATTTTATTTTTATTTTTTTTTAAGTTATGTACATTATACTTTGTATTATACTGGCTTAGTATTAAATTGCATAAAACTTGTTAATGCTGGTTCCTGGGTGTTTCTAATACAGCTGCAAACTTGACATGTTTCTGTTTTATGACCAATGTAATCAATCTCTCAAAATTTTGGTCCTTTTTTGTAAAGTCATTCAGCTATAGTGGATTGTTTAATTTTCTAACTGGGAACACAACATTTAACTGTAGTTTCCATTCACTATAGTTTACACAACTATGATGACTTCGACTTCTGAGAATTAGGGAAATTGAAAAAAAGGGTGCATCAGCTAGTTAGACACCAATTTAAAAGTAGATGTGTTTTCTGATAAAAAAAAAAAAAAAAAAAAAGATTAGGAGAGCGCCTAAAAGTGTAAAAATGTACTTTTTTCCCCATCTTCTGGTAATGATGCAAATTATTGGAGGTCATGGCATGTACCGCGGCTAGATTAGGATTAATCTGGTCATGTGAAAAGCAGGAAGTCGCCAAACTAAACTATTTCAATAATAAACATTCATTAAACAAACAAACATCAAAACTACAACAAGGGTTACATAAAATGGTATGGCGGTATGAATATATGTTTTGTGGAGTTGCTAACATCCATAGTAGAGCGTCATAAACACATAGAAACACACAAGTGGTATAATGAACTCTTATAGGTGCTTAGACAGACTGAATTGTTTCTGTGGGTGCTTTCAGACTGGCAGTTTAGTTCAAAACGGCATGGTCGGATGAAAAATTGTTAATGTGAAAGCTATTATGCAAAGACTTCCTGTAGGAGGTGGTCTGAGTTCGGTTGCACTGGAACTGTGGCATGATTCGCATGAATGTGAAAGCAGCTTGGGCTTGAAACACTTGCTCAGGAAGTAAAGTAACCTGCACATGCATTTTAGCCAATGGCGACGTCATTCGTACATCAAAACACATGTAAGGGATGATTTACCTTAGATAAGAGCGAGAGTGACTATGCAGTGTAATTGCACAGTCAGTGAAAATGAATGGCTTGCAATCCACTGTCTCCTCAAAAGGGTCCATTTGCAAGCAGCAGAAAGCCACCCCTCATGCAACACACATACAGTAAACCCAAGTGTCATTCAATCTGCTGTGCATAAAATCATCAAGTAAATAAAAAAACACAATATATTGACCCTCGTCCTGCTTTCTATCACGGACCATGCACATTTGTGATGACCTAAGATGAACGCAAATGCACCAGGGTTTGACAGAATCAAGTTAAATGTGACCAACGCTGCAGAGGGCACAAGAAACAATCACGCTTGGATTCGGACAACAGCAAGTGCAGAGAGCTGTATTTATTGCTCTCCTACAATTTTTGGAGTTTGAAGCATGAAGACGCATTATAAACCCTGGTAATAAAGGTACTTTTAATCCATTTTAATCCAATTTTTTATCTTTATTCTTTCCCAGGGTTGGAGCAAAGAAATGGGAATTATTTTGGGCAAGTTCTCATGTTGGATGCATTCCCATAGCATCACCACCATGACGCAGCATCTCGTTCCCTTCTCAGGG
This sequence comes from Megalobrama amblycephala, assembly GCF_018812025.1. Taxonomy (NCBI): domain Eukaryota; kingdom Metazoa; phylum Chordata; class Actinopteri; order Cypriniformes; family Xenocyprididae; genus Megalobrama; species Megalobrama amblycephala. Next base: position 15,967,447 of record NC_063060.1, on the reverse strand, counting down.
AAACAGGGTTATATACATTACCCTTAGATGTTTTGTGTCATTTAACGAAACCAATAGTTTTTCAGTTCTGCTGCTGTGATAGAGTAATGATATATTTTTAAAGATGATATTAATTTCACAAAAAAACAAAAAAAAAACAAACGTGACCTTACAAAAGTTAAGGCCATTCTTCCTCCTTCTCATCATCTTCATCCTGCAATGGCAGATTCAGATGTCCTGAAACAGTCTAGTCTATACATGGGCTTCATTTTTGTTTCTATGAGAATTATGTGCACTGATCATTCATTCCTAAGAAGACCAGTAACATGTATTAAAATAAACATTATTATTATTATTATTATTATTATTATTATTATTATAATGTAGTAACCATTTTGACATTTGAGGTCAACTTATATTGTAAATATAGTAACTAAGGTGTGTAATTAGATTAATGCAAAAATAAATAAATAAATAAATATATAAAACCTGTGTGGTGCAGAGAAACTAACACACATTTAAAATAACGTATGATATTCATTAATCCAAGGCAGAACATTTTTATACCTTCAATCTGCTCAATGAGATGCAGGGTCCCGTTCGGGTTTGCCGTGTCGAACTCTCGCGTCCAGATCCTGAGCTGGTCACTAGCATGACCGTTGTTGTAGAGGAAGAACTGCAGGCACTGGAATCCTCGCTTGGGGTAAAGAATCCTGCTCTCCAGCAGTGCCTTGTCCCCCTCCCTCCCAACCGCTGTGCTAAAGTGCATGAAATATCCCTTTCCTGAAAACAAAATGGATGTCAGTGGTTACAGAGTATATGAACTGACAATTGCAAGGCCTTTTACATTTCAGAAATGCTCATGTTGAGTGATTATGAGAGGTCTTTGTAGTTAAAGTAAAGGAGTGTTTAATTGTACTGAAAATGTTTTCTGCATGTTAGAATTTTAGAGATTTTCTCATTAATGTAACTTTCAAATGTTTTACATTAACCTGTTTAACCATCTAGTAAACCTGGTACCTGAAAATGTTTTATGTGAAGTTCTGCAGCAGCTGATTTTATTGTTCAACTTTTGAGTTGTTTATTGACAAGATCGAATGATTATAATTGTGTCCAAAGACAGTTTACACTGGATGTCACTGACTGTAAAAGTTTAGTTGGGAGATTTGATTGGCCTGTGTATTTAGTAAAAATGGACAAAAGAGTAAAAAGCATAATGTTGACAAGATTTCTGCTTCAATAGTACTTAATTACAAGTGCAATTATTATTTTACATATACGTAATTTAAATAACCCTTCTTTTTTTTTGCACCCTGAAGAAGGCCTGTTTGGTATGGATTGATTTTTTTCTCTGACTTCGCAATTGCAAGCTTTAATCTCGGAATACGTTGCCTGAAAACGAGTTTCAAAGCGCAATTTCATAAATACGAAAAACTACAAGAACACAGATTTGGGAAACAGGAAATTTAAAGCATATTTTGTTACCTTTTGGAGCTTAGAAGGGTTCAGTTTGAGCAGATGTTTTATGCCATCATCACTGTCCTCATCAGAACTCATTTCCCAGTAGATTTAGCAAATGATTTTGAGAATATGTTTGAGATAATATAAAAATGGGATGCCATCCACATGCGTATTGCATGTTCAGTCTATAGGTGTGTATTAACTAACAAACATAACTGTAAGAACATTTAAAAAAATCATCAAATTCCAGGAGAGATTTCAGTATTCACATGCCAGTATTCATGTGCTCTATTATAAAAGTTATCCAATTTATGTCTTTCACATGTCCATGTGTGCAAGGGTCTTTGATCAGTTTTTTACATCAGCACCCTGAACAGAGTGTTCACATTCACATAGCAATTCAGTGAATTTATCAGATTAAATATTGTGCATTCCATTAATCCTCACCAACAAATGATTCTTTTAAAGGGATAATTAGAAACAAAACTCATTTGCACTGTCATACTGTGTAACTTTCTGTATGACAAAAGGAGAAGCTACACAGAAACTTAAAGGTGCCATAGAACACGTTTTCACAAGATGTAATACAAGTCTAAGGTGTCCCCTGAATGTGTCTGTGAAGTTTCAGCTCAAAATACCCCATATATTTTTTTTAATTAATTTTTTTAACTGCCTATTTTGGGGCATCATTAAATATGCGCCGATTCAGGCTGCTGCCCCTTTAAATCCTCGCGCTCCCCGCCCCCGAGCTCGCGACTGCCTTAAACAGCATAAACAAAGTTCACACAGCTAATATAACCCTCAAAATGGATCTTTACAAAATGTTCGACATGCATGCTGCATGCATGCTTCGGATCATGTGAGTATAGTATTTATTTGGATGTTTACATATGATTCTGAATGAGTTTGATAGTGCTCCATGGCTAAAGCTAACATTACACACTGTTGGAGAGATTTATAAAGAATGAAGTTGTGTTTATGAATTATACAGACTGCAAGTGTTTAAAAATGAAAATAGTGACGGCTCTTGTCTCCGTGAATACAGTAAGAAACGATGGTAACTTTAACCACATTTAACAGTACATTAGCAACTTGCTAACGAAACATTTAGAAAGACAATTTACAAATATCACTAAAAATATCATGTAATCATGGATCATGTCAGTTATTATCGCTCCATCTGCCATTTTTCGCTATTGTTCTTGCTTGCTTACCTAGTCTGATGATTCAGCTGTGCACATCCAGATGTTAATACTGGCTGCCCTTGTGTAATGCCTTGAACATGAGCTGGCATAGCAAATATTGGGGTCGTACATATTAATGATCCCGACTGTTGCATATCAGATTTACAATTCAATTTTCCATTCTATGGCACCTTTAAGTGAAGTGCTCTTTTCTATACATCCAGAGTGAATGAGTGAACTAAAAAACCATAACAGTTAAACAATGTACAATAAAAGCCATACAATAGCTTTGTGTGCAAAACAGACTAATATTTAAGTTGTTATGAAAATTGTCACTGCTGCCATGCTAGATTTGACATCAATAATGCCAAACTGGTTTGGAATGACATGAGTAAATTATGAGAGAAATTAAAGTTTTGTGTGAATGATCCATTTAAATCTTCTCAATTATAAAGAATGTATTGAATTTTTAAAATTTTATAAATCAACAATACTTGCCATCACAGCGTTCCATGTTGGTGTAGTCAGATTCTGGTCCACCTGCAGCTTTGGAAACACGCTGCCAGCTTGCAGTGTTAGCATTTTCATTGCTTTGGATCATTCCACAGATATTTTCCGATTCAAAATTACAGGAGTCCAGAAATGTGGAGGAGCTGGCTGTGAAGTAATCATGTTGTCAGATGAACAAGTAGTACAGGCACACTTTAAACATTCCTAAATTCCCTACATGTTCATATGTACGATCTTGTTGCAAACAAAGTATTTCATACACTCAACCATTGTCGACTTGTTAACATTGAGAACATCCCTCCTGTGATACCAGCAAAGAATTGGAATCAAATTAAATCTTGAAACTTGTATCAATACCCAGGCCTAAGCAAGAAGCGCATCAGTTTCATGACCGTAAACCAGTGGTTCTCAACCCTGTTCCTGGAACCCCACTAACACTGCACGTCTCTCTATATAGTCAAACACACCTGATTCAGGTCATCAGTTCATTAGTAGAGACTCCAGGACCTGAAATGTATGTGTTTCAGACAAAAGAGACATTCAACGTGCAGTGTTGTGGAGTCCAGAAACAGTGTTGAGAACAACTGATGAAAACTAAACATCACATTTTATATTAGGAAAGAGGATTTGTATCATTTTAGATGTGATAGAGTGTAAAATGCATTACTGCAGTTGTAGAGTCTGTTGAGTTTTAGCAAGTCGCTGTCGCTGAACTCCATACGCTGGCCTATGATGTCACTGAAGGCAGGGATCTTGGTGACTATGGTGGGCTCAGTGCCATTCTGGAAAGCTTTCTTGCTGTAATGCATCATGGAACCATAGTCATAAGGTACGTTCAGGGCACTGGATGTAGTGTCGTTGTATATGTTGAAGTTATGCTCCTTGCCTGTGAAATAAATGTGTTCTGAAAATAAATGTCCATCCCTGAGAATAATATCTCCTTGTATCAAACGAGCATAACAATAATCTGCTTGTTATTAATCTTCTAGTTTAGAATATGTTTTATCCACAATGTAAATATTTGTGATACACACTGTAAATGTCACATAATGTCAAGAGAGATTTCAGTATTCACATGCCAGGTAAGTTATTCATGTGCTCCAAACATCAAGTGTCACAGATGCTGTCAGATGAACCAGTAGTACAGGCACACTTTAAACATTCATAAATGAATGTCACATACTGGATGTCTTTGTTTTGGTTCGTTGAGTTTAGTATCTTTACATGTGTCTTTGTGTCCTTGGTTAATTTAGTTATTTGTTTATTGATTAGTCCTACCTGTTCCTTGTTTTCTCCCTAATTTGTCATGTGTAGTTATAAAACCAGTTCAGTTCTTTGTCTGTTCTTATAATGCATAATGCAGAGGTGTGTGGTCCATATAAGCTGCAAATGCTCTGCATACCCAAGCTATTCGTGGACTCAGCAATTAATATTAATACTATACATTACTATTGAATCAATTGTTTGAGGTGTACCATAAAGCCTACATGATAAAATGTTGGTAACGCATATGTAACTGTCCGTAATTTATTTATTTGCCAAACACTGTCTACAGAGAATACGAGCATCTCACATATAAGCTATAAAGCCATTCAACGTAACTGAATCGGCCACATTTTTTATATGATGCATCACCCAGCGTACCCGGTTTAAAAAGTCACCGCTTGCCACTAGTTAAATGTGTTTACCTTTCGAGGGAACTCAACACTATGTCAAAATATCGATTCTATGGGAACGCTTCAGCGTGACCGGTCTCTGAAGCATGTGTGAAATTGTGCAAATTCTATTGGCCAACAGCAGTCATATAATGTGAAATGGCATGTCATTATGACTATCAAATGGTGCCTGCATTAGATGTCATCGCCTTCTTTGTCTTCAAGAAGCGCTATATGGAAATAACAAATTTGTCCTATTTGTTGTTTGTCAAATTAAGAAAAAGGAAATAGGTTGTGTAGATATTCCCTTATGTACACCTGACTTAAGTTATATACCCTGTGACTTCCAGACACTTACGGTTGGTATCACCAATCCAAAATTGATTATCCTCAGACTCTGTGTCAGGTGGCTTCCCCCCCTGTTTGGATCTTATTATTAAAACCTTGTATTTAAATTTACTCATCTTCATCTTCATCTGCCTGCCTACGCACACATTGTTACAAGTATTAACTATCCCAAACGAAGCTAGCTAGCATGTTAGCTTGAGAATACTTACTCTCAAAGTTGTCGATATAACTCAACACATCCAAATTAACACCCTTTTCCTTCTTGTTGGAGGGTGTGACCGATGCCAACCGCAAAATTTAAATTGACATTGTTTACCACAATCTCTAGGAGATATTGCAGACAGCGAGTGTAAAAACCATGCAAACAGTGCTCATTGAAAAGGTAGGCAAAAATCACTGCACCACAAGCTGCCAAACAACTAAGTCAACTATTGGCATTGGAAATATCCATGGAGGTATATTGGATAAGATCACAGTTGGCCTAATATTACAGTCTGCAATACCAACTATTTGTGCTTCCCTTTTAGCAGTCCATCCGCAGCTTTTAATGTTTTTATTTCCATAATTCAAAGCTTCTGAGAGATTATCTTGACTAGATACATCAGCTAGGAAATCTCTATAGTCTGTCTGGTAAATTCAAAGATTTTTTTTCAGATTGCTATAGCATTCCCTAAACTTGGAACCCATCAAAGTGCCAGAACTAAGACAACTGCCTAAGCATTTCAGTGCAAAAGCAAGTACAAACAAACCACAAACTCCACAAACAAGTTGTGTACTGAGTTTCCTGAGATTAATACTCATGTTTAGACAAAACTACTAGTTTGGATCCAGTACAGAGGCAGCTGATATTATTAAGGTTTTTCAGTGGAGGTCTGTGGACTTCCCATCCTCTGAAGCAGAAAGGAGCTTTAGTACTCTTAGAAAATTAAAAGCATGGCTATGCTCAAGCATGTCCTATAAGATACAGAACCATGTAGCAGTTTGTCATGTCCACCAGGTCAAGTTGAATCTCATACAGAGGAAGCTGTCAACAATTTGTTGCTGGTTGTGAAAGACGCAAACATGTTTGGTGCCTTCATTTGAACTGTGATGTAGTCATTTTCCATGGTACCAAGCCTATCAATAAATAAATGTATCTTGATCCTACATTTGTAGTTATAGAGTAGAGCTGACTGAGTAGAGCTGTTTGTTTTTCTTTCAAAAATGTTTTCAGATGTTCCTTTGCATACACTAAATTGACACTTGACGTGAAAATAAACTGTGTACATACATTATAATCAATTACAGTGTGTTATGTACTTTATTTGAACTGCTATTGTGCACGGTGTAATGTGGTATATTGAAATCATAAATGCTTGGGGATTCTTAACAACAATAATAACTAACATAATTTCCCAGTGTAGATAGACAGATCTGAGCTGATTTCAGCATCCATACAATTTCTCATGTCTTGGTTCATGTATCAAAGGTGTATTGAATCGAAAAATACCTTCTGAAATGCGGTCCCAGATGATGGAGACATAGTCATCACGGTCAGAGCGGGACTGTTCATGCCAGAAGCCTAATGCATGGAGAAACTCATGCTCAATGGTTGCGATGCGATCACATCCGCTGCCAATGGACAGCCTCTGTTTGCCAACTCGCCGGTTCCCAACTGACGAAAAGCAGCTATTCACATATACATAAGTTTTTAACAGTTATCAGTTGTCATACTGATAAATGGTCATGAAGTATACTAACTTTCTTTTTTGCATATTAACCAACACCATTGTGCAGCATAACCATTTTATTGCCAAATCAAATGTACACCACATGGTTCCTACACAGCGCTCATATTGTGTGGAGCGGCATGTATATAAGTGTTTAGTTGCTCACCCGTTGCCTTTAAATACAGAGATATAGTTTTCTTCTCCATTCCAAGGTTTGTAGTCGATGCATGATTTCAACCTATACTGTTCAAAGGCCTTCAGGATTACCCCTTTTGCATTGATATCTGTCCATAGAGAAATCGACATGTTAGGGCCTAATTAGTATGGAATAGGGCCTAATTAGTATTGAATCCCACAGGAAAGAAAAATCAAAAGTGAGATCTCTTTAACATCTCAAATGTTTCTCCTAGACAAAAATTAGGTTACTTTAACATCAAATGGAGACTTTTGCTGGAGTCTCCTACTTCACACATGTCTCCTGAGACAAAAACTCTAACAGTCTCACAATGGTCTCTAAAGTTTTAGAAGAGATCTCAACAACATCACACACTGTGCTCAGATTTTTCTCCTTACCTAGACTCTGCTGCTCTCACATTTGTCTCCTCTAGAGTTTCAGGGTTACCTTTCCTGTAGAAATTTTCCTGTAATGGTGTCTGGTACATTACTATTTCCAACAACAAATGATGTGCCCTATGCACATAAACTGTACAGCTTTCTTATTGTATCAACAATTAAGAGTAACATAAAACTTATTTCTGCATATCTTAATATACAAACCCGATTCCAAAAAATTTGGGACATTGTACAAACTGAATAAAATAAGGAATGCAATAATTTACAAATCTCATAAACTTATATTTTATTCACAATAGAATATAGATAACATATCAAATGTTGAAAGTGAGACATTTTGAAATGTCATGCCAAATATTGGCTCATTTTGGATTTCATGAGAGCTACACATTCCAAAAAAGTTGGGACAGGTAGCAATAAGAGGCCGGAAAAGTTAAATGTACATATAAGGATCAGCTGGAGGACCAATTTGCAACTTATTAGGTCAATTGGCAACATGATTGGGCACAAAAAGAGCCTCTCAGAGTGGCAGTGTCTCTCAGAAGTCAAGATGGACAGAGGATCACCAATTCCCCTAATGCTGTGGCGAAAAATAGTGGAGCAATATCAGAAAGGAGTTTCTCAGAGAAAAATTGCAAAGAGTTAGAAGTTATCATCATCTACAGTGCATAATATCATCCAAAGATTCAGAAAATCTGGAACAATCTCTGTGTGTAAGGGTCAAGGCCGGAAAACCATACTGGATGCCCATGATCTTCAGGGCCCTTAGACGGCACTGCATCACATACAGGAATGCTACTGTAATGCAAATCACAACATGGGCTCAGGAATACTTCCAGAAAACATTGTCGGTGAACACAATCCACCGTGCCATTCGCCGTTGCCGGCTAAAACTCTATAGTTTAAAAAAGAAGCCATATCTAAACATGATCCAGAAGCGCAGGCGTTTTCTCTGGGCCAAGGCTCTTAAAATGGACTTTGGCAAAGTGGAAAACTGTGAAAACTTCAAAATTTTAAGTTCTTTTTGGAAAACTGGGACGCCATGTCATCCGGACTAAAGAGGACAATGACAACCCAAGTTGTTTTCAGCGATCAGTATAGAAGCCTGCATCTCTGATGGTATGGGGTTGCATGAGTGCGTGTGGCATGGGTAGCTTACACATCTGGAAAGGCACCATCAATGCTGAAAGGTATATCCAAGTTCTAGAACAACATATGCTCCCATCCAGACGTCGTCTCTTTCAGGGAGGACCTTGCATTTTCCAACATGACAATGCCAGACCACATACTGCATCAATTACAACATCATGGCTGCGTAGAAGAAGGATCATCCGGGTACTGAAATGGCCAGCCTGCAGTCCAGATCTTTCACCCATAGAAAATATTTGGCGCATCATAAAGAGGAAGATGCGACAAAGAAGACCTAAGTCAGTTGAGCAACTAGAAGCCTGTATTAGACAAGAATGGGACAACATTCCTATTCCTAAACTTGAGCAACTTGTCTCCTCAGTCCCCAGACGTTTGCAGACTGTTATAAAAAGAAGAGGGGATGCCACACAGTGGTAAACATGGCCTTGTCCCAACTTTTTTGAGATGTGTAGATGCCATGAAATTTAAAATCAACATATGTTTCCCTTAAAATGATACATTTTCTCAGGTTAAACATTTGATATGTCATCTATGTTGTATTCTGAATAAAATATTGAAATTTGAAACTTCCACATCATTGCATTCTATTTTTATTCACAATTTGTACAGTGTACCAACTTTTTTGGAATCGGGTTTGTACTATATATGTATATGTGTGTGTGTGTGTGTGTGTGTGTGTGACTCTGCTATATATATATATATATATATATACATACACACACACACACACACACACTAATAAGAAAAATGGAAACTCACCTAAATCATCCTCAAGGTAATAAGGTATTGTTTTTGGCCATCTGTATTCATCCCCAATTATAGAATTTCTCCCCAGTTTCTAAGACAGAAATTAAATTATGAATTATTTTTATTCACACAACCGTAATGCTATAAGAGCAGCAAACCACACACAAACAGATGGATTTTATTTGTTTTTCAGGTCCAATTAGTTATCAGGGGCCGTATTCACAAAACATCTTAAGGCTAAAAGTAGCTCCTAACTTGCCGATTTAGGAGAAACTCTTAAAAATAATGGGCGTGTGTCACAGATCCCTTGTTCTCCGGACTCCATTTCCCATGATCCTCTTGTCTCCTCACCTGCACTCACTTCCCTTGTCAGCTCCTCATCATCACTCATCATCTACACCTGGACTTAATCATCAGCACTCCCTATATATATGGACTCACTCCCTTCACTCCTTGTCTGTTCTTAAATGTTATATGAAGTGTTTTGATGTTGTCTCCTTGTTTTTCTAATAAATACCCATTTAATTGTGGAAGTCCGTAAACGCATAATCTTTGCAACACCGACACGTAACAGAAGAACAGACCGATACCGCTGGACCTCCACATCTGAAGATGGGAATCTTTCTTCATGCGGTGGCTCCTGCTTCTCCAGTGCCTCTCTCTACTATGTCCGTGGCGGAACGACTCATCGGGCTCCTCCAGTACGGACGTTTGCTGGAGAGGTATGTGGAGGAGTTCGTAGAGCTAGCTTATTTGACTAACTGGTCAGACGCTCGTCTTATTGCCCTGTTTCTGGATGGGCTGGATGAGAACACTATCCACTTTGATGAACCTGACGATTGTTTCCTTAACTGAGACTATAAATTTAATTTTGTATTTAAATGGCTCCAAATTTCTTGTCGAAGAGGTTCAGGAAAAGTGTTCATCTCATCCAGCCCTTCCGGAAATACGGGTGGCCTGGCCAGTTAGTCAGGCTCCATCTTCCTCTGCATACCCCTCCAGTGAATCACTTATCTCTTTCACACGGGACCCACACTCCTCCGCTGGGTCCAAAAAGCAGAGGAGGAAGAAAGCCGCTCCAGCCCTCTCCGAGCCTGCCGCTCCAGCCCTCTCCGAGCCTGCCGCTCCAGCCCTCTCCGAGCCTGCCGCTCCAGCCCTCTCCGAGCCTGCCGCTCCAGCCCTCTCCGAGCCTGCCACTCCCGTTCCAGTCGGGATTTTAATCATGTATGAAGGGATGGACTGGACCCCTCTCCCAGGATCTCCAGTCCCAGCCGCCGCCAAGCCCTCTGCTCCAGCCGCCGCCGAGCCAGTAGCCCCAGTCTCAGTCGCCGAGCCAGTAGCCCCAGTCTCAGCCGCCGAGCCAGTAGCCCCAGTCTCAGCCGCCGAGCCAGTAGCCCCAGTCTCAGCCGCCGAGCCAGTAGCCCCAATCTCAGCCGCCGAGCCAGTAGCTCCGTGCTCCGCCGCCAAGCCAGCTCCATGCTCCGCCGCCCACAAGCCCACTTCTGCCTATGCTGCCACTCTGCTCTGCAGATATCTTGGACTATTCTTACTCCTCCTAAACCTCCCCAAGTATTTTTTTTTGGGGGGGGGCAAGTACCCGTGGGTGGGGTACATGCGGGGGCCACACATGTGGGTAGGGCTCCGCCATGGCCGCCCGCTGCACCTGACCCGCCGAGGTGGTCCACGTCTCCTGACCTGCCTTGGCTCATGGACCTGCCCTGGAGACCTCCACTCCAACCCATGCCTCTCCCTGCACCGGCATGAGGTATCCAGGGCGCCCACCCCCCCCCAGGGCGGGGGGGTAATGTCCCAGATCCCTTGTTCTCCGGACTCCATTTCCCATGATCCCCTTGTCTCCTCACCTGCACTCACTTCCCTTGTCAGCTCCTCATCATCACTCATCCTCTACACCTGGACTTAATCATCAGCACTCCCTATATATATGGACTCCCTCCCTTCACTCCTTGTCTGTTCTTAAATGTTATATGAAGTGTTTTGATGTTGTCTCCTCGTTTTTCTAATAAATACCCATTTAATTGTGGAAGTCCATAAACGCCTCATCTTTGCAACACTGACATGTAACAGCGTGTCAGTCCTAATTTTAGGAGTCCTAAATTTTTGCTCTAAGAGTATTTCACAAAGCATTTTAGTGCTAAAACTAGCTCTTAAGTCTGTGAAACGTTAGGAGTAGTCAAGAGGACTCCTAAGTTACTAAAACCAAATCACAAACAGTCCTAATCTACCCAAAGACACTGAACACCATTGAGGCAATAGCGATAGAGCCTTGGGTGCTGAACCTTTTCTTCATAAATGCAATACATTTTGATTTATAGATTTAAATCTACGATGAGACACCAAAAAAAATCTTTAACTAATAAATAAATATTGTCTGATTACCTGTGGCAAAGGTTTCACACTTACAAATGATTGAATAGATAAAACATATATATATAATAAGAGTATTTGTTGTGCTGTCCAAGGGGATGGAGGGCTCTGAGCTTGGAATTTAGCCCAAACCCAAAGATATCCCCAGCCGAGAGTGAGGGACAGGGTGGCGGAGGGATGCAGAAACTGTCGAAGTAACTATAGGCGAGTCGGCTCTCGTCGGTGTATATATTCCTCCTCTCAAGCTGATTAGAAAGACTGTTCGAATGTGTTTCTCCTAAACTTTGTTTATAAAACGTAATTTGCCGCTTGAATTCTGCATTCTCTTGAGATGCAGACATCTAAGAGGCGGACAATTAACCGTATATACTAGTTCAATTAGTGACAATTAGCCTACGTTTTAAAACCTTTATGGCAACATTTTATTTTGACTTTGGCAACATTTTTTATTAAAAAATATTTATTTGAATAGGGCAACATTTGTATTTTAAAACCATTATTTTAATATGGAAACATTACACCTCATTCTACAATATTTCTATGATTAAATTGCTGACTCCTCCCCCATCAGCCAATCACTGTGCGTAAACTCCATAGCAACGAGGTCAATCCCGCCCTTACTCTTAACTTAAGACTTCAGTCTATTCCTTAGTAAAAGTTTGTCTCAGCAGCTTTGTGAATAGGTTTTAAAGGTCCCGTTCTTCGTGATCCCATGTTTCAAACTTTAGTTAGTGTGTAATGTTGTTGCTAGAGTATAAATAAAATCTGTAAAATTTTAAAGCTCAAAGTTCAATGCCAAGCGAGATATTTTATTTAACAGAAGTCGCCTACATCGAACGGCCAGTTTGGACTACATCCCTCTACTTCCTTCTTTAATGACGTCACTAAAACAGTTTTTTGACTAACCTCCACCCACAGGAATACGCAAGAGTTGCGTTTGTAGAGTGTGTTTGTCGCCATGTCGTCGAAACGCTCTTATTTTCATCCCGCAGTCCAATCACCGGGTCTGATTCCGGCTCAAATTGATAGGGTAAAATTAAAGACATGTTTACAATAACACTGAGCGCGTGCATCTCCACGTTATGGTAAGAGGCGTGACTTTTCCGGGCACGGTGCGCTCAGAGCTGTCGAATCACAACACAGGAACCGCTGGCACAATCAGAACTCGTTACGTATTTCTGAAGGAGGGACTTCATAGAACAAGGAAGTCATCAGCCCGTTTTTATGACAGTGGAAACAGCGGTATACAGATAAGTAAATTATGTGAAAAATACTGTGTTTTTTTACACGCGAAACATGAACACATGTTATATTGCACACTATAAACACAATCAAAGCTTCAAAAATCCACGAAAAACGGGACCTTTAAGAGAAAACTCTTAGCTAAGAACTTTTACTGCTATTTAGGAGAACTCTTAGTGGTAAGATAAAATGTTTTGTGAATACGGCCCCAGGTCTGTTAGTATTAACAAAATATCAGCTCTTACCTCATCATATAAAATATCTCCCTCGAAAAGATCAAGACCCGCATCTGAAAATAAGACAAACAAAACAAGACAGAAAGGCCATGATCAATCAGACTGACCATCATGCAAACCAAAACAAACTTAAAAATAATTCACTTACAGACCCAGCCACGGATCGTCTGTAAGGGCAGGATAACCAAATTGTAAATGTGTAAACTTTAAATGTAATAATCTAATAAAATTTAACGTATGGCCTCAGCAGGCGTGCATTATGATACTAATGGTGTAGCTATAGCAGGGGAAACAATGCAGTGGTAGAAAATAAGTTCTTTTCTTTTCTTTTCTTTTCTTTTCTTTTTTTTTTTTTTTTTTTTTTTTTTTTTTTGCTGATGACGACTGTTAAGAAAAGGAATCAATGTGGACCTCATCAAAAGTCATTAAATAGCTACACAAGCCAGGATTTCATCTAGGATAAGAACATCCTGATCAACCAGATCCAACAAAAATACAAGTTCAAGATGCACTGAATCCGGTAAAACGCATTAGGCCTAATGTTTGCATATATTCTATTAAAGAGTCGTAAGGAAATTTATTTTAGTATAAAATGTAATTTTTACCTACGAGCCTGCTACTTATATTTAGCAGACTGAATAAGACCTTTAAATTATATTGTCACTCCAACCTGTGCAAATTAAGTGCAGGCCACTTAAAATTATCAAAGCTTATTGGTGATCAAAACATGTTATCATCAAACGTAATGGCAAATAGGCTTTTCAACTAATGTAAATCAATATTTACATAATATAATAGTAGTAAATATATAATATCTATCTCTCACATGTCCCACAAACTCACATGTCTTGCAACAATGCAATAACCAGGTGGTCACCCTATTGGCATGTCTGTTCTTCCTATGTGGAGTAGCGTATCAAATTATAATAAGTATAAATCAACTTGCTCATGTGAATAGCCTTTTTTATAGTTCTGTTGTGCTTTATTTATGTTTGAAAATAGACATGACATTTACTCACTGGAATTTCTCCACAACTTGTAATATTTAGAAAAAACATTCGGAGGCAATAAATACTTTGAATAAATATTTGGAATGACATAAGGGTGAATTTTCAAAAATTTCATTTTTGAGTGAACTAACCCTTTAAAGCCTGTCAATCAGCATTAGAGTGCCACCCTTAGGCTGAATAACACAACCTCTGCCAAGTGTTCTGCCAACTGTATAAAACTAGTGATAAAATGTTCACCTTACCTTCATTAACATCAAACAGATCCTCTTTTCCGCCATCTACATTATATTCTGCAAAATCAATGCTAATGCAGTTAGGCACAGTTTTTTTTTACATATTTTTCTGTACATTAAATACATTCTTAGCAAAGAGAGGAAGAAAGCACCCTTACCGATCACTCGTTGTGTTGCCTAATGGGAAAAACATGACAAGAGAGAAGATTCAAAAATATCTGGTAAAACATCAGTTGTACAAACAAGACTTTTCAGATGACAATTAATACATGCTGAATTACTTCAGAATAAGTAAAACTATTCTCAAACTTGTTCTGTTTGCTGTTCTGTTGCACGAAAACTGAAATATCCATTGTAACTTTAATGACGTATAAAAGAGTCACTCACCTCACATCCACCTTGACAGCCAAAGAGATATAAGATATGCAAAAGAAATAGAAAAGTGTGTATCGTGGCCCCTTGCCCCATGCTTGAGCTATGAAGCACAGAACAACTGACAGAGGAGTCTTGATCTGATATCAGCCCAACAATGTTGTAAAAGATGCATAAAAAGATGAAAAGTGCAAAGATAGCATGATGGACCTGATAGAGAGTAACCGCAGATCAATAATTGACAGAGTAGTAAATGCTAAGTTCATCTGATTGGTTCTCTTTTCAAAATCAAGGGTGATAATCTAGTTGTGATAGATCTAATCAGAAACAACATGAGTGAAGAATGTACATTAAGAGATAACAGCATTGCAAAACATGGCTGCTTGAAAATGAGAAATATGTTTCCTAAAAACAATCCTACCATATTTTTTCTTTTAAGGAAGAACCAAGATTCATGAAAGCAAAAATGACCATATTTCAAGAGTTTACACTTCTATTAAAAAAATTATTTTAGCATATATATGCTATTCTTTTATCAACAGTGATTGTAACAATTAGGTAAACACAAAATTGTAACCAGAGAGCATGGGCCAGTTGCATAAACATAGCCATTATGTTTAATGTGTCTTAAGAACTAGTATGACCAACTAGAAGTTAGTTTGGGGTATTTCTTTTTACTTTTCAGTATCAAATTACACCAATCTACGTTTTTATGTAACTGACTTAAAAAAGTTATGAACAGTCTTAAAGAAGAAAAAAACTTGCAAGACTAGTATTTTAGCAGTTTATGCAACCAGCCCATCTTTATCTGATACCAAATAGATAAATAGATTCCTATTCATTGAAAGCTGTGTGCCCTCTTTTAAGTTTTTTACAAGGCATCAATTAATTTTTAAAAAGGAATAAAATATAGTAAATCAAAATGACAAAATTGATATTGAATAACTGAGTTTTCTCCACAAGCATTTTAACTCATTTACTGTATTAATGTTTTTTATTGTTTATTTAATGTATTACTGATGTTAAGTTTTACCAGAGGAAATTATAATTTAGTGGACGATTCAAGTGCGCACATTATTTCCCAACCATATTGAACTTCTTTTTAATTAATTTAAGTGTTATTTGTGTTACACTGTTAAATTTAACCGGGAAATTTTTCAACCCAAACATAAAAAAAGCCCTTGTGTGATCTTGCTTGATCTAATACAATATAATTATTGCCCATTATTGCCAACTGGCTGCTCTTGACAGCCTGAATCAGCAACTGTTCAGTATCACCATAAAAGCAAGATGGTCTTCACTGCAGAACACGAGATCCAGGGGGCGAGGCTGGATCCAGATCCAACTCCTCTCACTTTACATATCCCTAAACCTGCCCGTCTCCACCCCTGGATCTCGTGTTCTGCAGTGAGGGACTACTGATAAAAGCTGCAATCTAAGGGGGCATTTATACAACACCTTTTTCAACTAAAAACTGAAAACTATTTATGTTTTGGCTGTTTATTTATAGTACAATGCCGTTTTGGGGGCCTGAAAACAAAAGTGTACATTTTTGAAAATGTTACCGTTATCATAAACTACAAAACAGCAAATTTGTAAAAACGGTAACACTGTGCGCATGCATATTATGTGTTCTGTCTATAGGCACATTGTGTTTCTTTACAAATTGACATTGCAAACTACTGGACTGGCAGCATAATACAGTGCTTTTAATCGTTTTCGTGGATTGTGAACGGAGATCGTTTTGACAATGTTGTTGCCTGTACATAAAAAAAAAGCAGTGTCTTTTTTATTAATATTGTAAGTAAATGTTATGTAATAGTGTTTTTTTTTTAAAAAAAGGTTCAATAAATACAGTTCAAACAAAAAAAAACTTTTCCATTTTTAGTACATCGTTGTCATGTAAACATCCCCTAATTCTGTTTACATTATACAGGTTGAGGTGATGGACCTGTTGCTATGACCACAAGTCTTCGATGAATAACTTGGCTTCAGATAACAAAACAATTGACACAAATCATTAACAATTAAATAATTTAATTAGTAAGTTGATCTTACATGACTGGAAAACATCACTTCCTAAAATAATGTTTTATTTAATGCAGAACTGAGATACAACATCTACATTCGCTTGGATTAAAACTGAGGTAAACCTGTTCTGTGCTCATTGAATGAGTCACGCACAGTAGAAAATTAGTGTAACTTTTTTTTATTTCTGGAAATGTCATCACCACACTATACGCTACACATTAGTGTCTTTGAATGTAAGATACAGTACGAGACATGCTACACTATTCTAACATGACACCATGCCCAAGCTAGACACAGTTAGAAAACCAGAATGACCAAAATAACCTTATTTCTTGAAATATATTTTCAGCCAGACTGACTGACTGATTTCAGTGGAGTCAGCTGCAACAGCTAAGACTAATGAAAGGCATGAACAATGGTGCATTAACAATACAATTAGTAGTATTTCTACTCCCATCACAGAAGAAAAGAGTTCCTTCAAACATGTGGCATGTGACAGCGAAAACACACCCTACATTTCTAAAGGAAATGTTTGCATTGTAAATCAAGTACAAACTAGTTGTTAAACAGAAGGACAGCTCATTCAGCACAACTGCAGAAACTGTGTTTTTCTGAACTTCTCACTGTTTAAACTGTAACTGAAGATGAACTTTGCTCACTGTGTGACAACATTGGACAAGGCTTTTTTATATGATTCTGTAGATCACTGGACTGGGTGAAACTCCTCCCACATGCAGTGCAGTGATACGGCCTCTCTCCAGTGTGCACTCGCTCATGTCTTTTCAGGGCTCCAGAATGAGTGAAACCCTTTCCGCAATATGAGCACTTGTAAGGTTTTTCTCCAGTGTGGATTTTTTGGTGCTGCTTCAAGGCACTGGATCTAGTAAAAGTGTCCCCACACTCAAAACATATATGAGCTCTCTCGCCAGTGTGTATTTTCTGATGATCATTAAAACAGCCTAAGCGCAAAAAACCCTTTCCACACACAGCACACACGTAAGGCTTCTCATTTGTATGAATTTTCATGTGGGCCTTTAGGTTTGATGCCAAAATAAAATTTTTACCACACTGATCACATTTAAACGCCCTTTCTCCAGAGTGTGAGCGCTGATGATCTTTGAGGTTCGTTGCACATTTGAAACTCTTTCCACACTGATTGCACATGTACGGCCTCTCTCCAGTGTGAATCCGTATGTGCCTTTTAAGGTGTCCTTTACATGTGAAACTCTTTTCACAATGAGGGCAGGTGAAAGGCTTCACTCCAGAGTGAATTTTGACATGTTCATTGAAGTGTCCTTTATGTGTGAAACTCTTCCCACACTCAGGGCAGATGAAAGAATTGTTGGCTTCTGTTCTCTGCGTCGTTTCTTGTGAGAGATTCTTTTTCACTTCTGAGCAACTAAAAGATTTTTTTCCACTTCTGAAACTGTGAGCTTCTGTGTCATTCACTTGACTTTCCTCTTTTGCTTGCATCAGGTCTAAAATGAACACAGTATATGGTCAAATATCAATTCACAAAAGATGAAACCAAAAGTAACAGTGAAGCTTGGGTTAGTTCACCCAAAAATTAAAATTCTGTCATTAATTATTCACCTGTGTCATTCCATATCTGTAAGAACTTCATTCATCTTTGGAACACAAATGAAGGTATTTTTAATGAAATCCGAATGGTTTATGATCCAATGCAACTACCACTTTCAAAGTCCAAAAAGGTAAGAAAAACATCATTACCAGTATTCCACGTGACTCCAGTGGTTTAACCTTAATTTTACGAAGCGACACGACTGCTTTGTTCGCGCAAAAAAACAATCTACCGCTTAATTTACAAAATAATATTATCCAAATCATGTTCACGCAACGTCTGCTCTCATGTGAACACAAAATGCATCCATCATGGTGCTCTCGTGAACACTTGCGCATGTGCGTTGTTAACGCGCAAGTCTGAACACAACACGCATGTTGTGGCACTCTCTTGAACACGTGTTGTAGTCAATATTTTCATAATTAAAGTGTTAAATTATGTTATGTTGCTTCAAAAATTGAGGTTAAACCACTTGTGTCACAGAGTACTTTAATGATGTTTTTCCTACCTTTCTGGACCTTGAAAGTGGTAGTCAGGTTGGATCTCTATGGAGGGACAGAAAGCTCTCTGATTTCATTAAAAATATCTTCATTTGTGTTCTAAAGATGAACGAAGGTCTTACCTCTTGTGGAATGACACAAGGGTGATTAATTAATTACAGAATTTTCAATTTTGGGTTAACTAACCCTTTAATGACAGAAAGCAACAGCTGTTAAGTATTTATTTTTATCAGATCTTTGATGAAGTGCAGAATGATGCACTGTTAATATACAAAATAATGATCTTTCCTCAAATTATTTAACAATGTTATTTTAGTAGGTGACGGGAGTGTTGTATCAAATGGTAAGGTCAGGTGAATCAGTTTAACCAATGAAATCACATACATGACAACAATTAGATGTAAGTATCTGAAAGAATTTACAGAACAAAACTCATTTTGAGGTAGGAAAAAAAAATCACTTCTGTGCTATAATTTGATATAAAGTCATGATAATAGGTGTTAATTGACAAAATGTGTAGTGCATCTGCATTTATCACTACTTTAATTTAACTAAATTAAACTTATAAATAAATTTTAAACTTAGAAATATGGCTGACCAGGCAGTGATTTATATAACTTGTAACACTTTCCAGTATACTTCTACTGAACCCGCAAATCATGAATAAATCTGTTTAGTGTATAGATCTACATTTGCCACAACTGTGAGAGTGACTAACACACAAACCTGCTATTTTAATCATTAAATACTTTGTGTGTTAGTTTAGTATTTTGTAACTTGAAATTACTACCATACTGCCATGGTTTACTAAACCAGCTCTGGTTGAACTTGACTGTTGACGATTAACAGTTTGATTATTGAAAACTCACCAACCTATTTGTTCTTCAGTATCTTCATCTTTCACTCTGCATGCTTCTGCATCACTCATGTCTTCACTGTCATCTTTAATAAACTCCATCTTTACGAGAATGTCAGGCACATCTCAGTCAAGTCACATTTATTATTATAGCTCTTTATACAACATATAGATTGTTTCAAATCAGCTTCACAGGAATAAACAGGACATAACGATCAATGATGCAAACTTCATTAAATATGAGCGGTTATACTTAGATTTTTCCTGTTTGTTTGGTAACGAGACTTTGCCACGTTTACAGAGATGGAAATATTCATGCATTTATTGGCCTTAATGTCAATTTGTACACATCTACTAGGCCATAAAAAGTACGTGCCGCGTGTTTACGGTTTTCACCTCCGAGCTTCACTTCATTAAACGAATCTTGTTAACACGGACCCTTTATCGCTTATCCAGATAGGAGATGCTTCGCATCGCAAAGTGTATTTCTGTCTTCTTCTTTACATTTTATAAAGGTTTGCAAACTAAACTCGGTGCATTTCCGCCACCTACAGGCATGGAGTGAGGATGTTGAAAGAAAAACAAAAACCCGTATCACTAAATTAACATCGTATATATCTTATAACGCTGATATATCAACATATTACTTGAAAACAAATGTGGCGCTTAAATATATATCACCAAAATTACCTTCTGACTTACATTTTGCATTATTTCCTACAGACCTTTATTTTGCTACATACGTGATATGACGTTATATGGGCTGCGGCGCGCTCAGACTGCTGTGAAATTTGGGTTGTTTTTACGGTTTAAGGTGTATAAATAGTTACAAAATCTTCAAAAGTAGTTCATGTCATTTGCAAATGTGCTTAAACAACACGACAGTATTACTGCATTTAGCGTAATGTAATGTGAACCTAGATTATCGCGATATAGGTGATATTGTAATGCCTTTTGTAAAGTGCTGTTTGCCTCAAATGGCGCATCATTTATGGGCGTTACTATGAAACATGGATTTATTTTGCATAGTTATTTAGCTTCTTCATTTCATTCAAATGTTCCCATAATCTCAAAGGTGATAAAGTCTCCTTTTCAAACAAGCAGTAAAACCCCAGCTGAGATCTCAGTGACATAATATTGTAAAGATGGAGTTGATTAAAGAGGAGAGAGAAGACATGAGTGAGGCAGAGGCATGCAGAATGAAAGATGAAGATACTGAGGAACAAAGAGGTTGGTGTCCATTCTTGATTCTTCATTAATGATTGCTGACAATGAACAAATTCTTACACAGTTCACAGGAGCTGTAGTGTGTTTTAGAGAAAATAATTTACAAAATGCATCCTAAATGATCATAACAGATCAGATGGCATAAACCCAGCAATGTTCAAAACTTGTTCTAAGAACGTTTTGCTAATGTTCCCCTTAAGTTATTAAAACTTTATTTCTGAGTGCTCTCTAAACATTCAAACGTTCATTTAGTTTTTAAATGTTTTAAAATGGTTTCTCTTGGTATAGGAATGTTAAGGGAATATCATATTCATAATTTTGCAAACATTATGGGAATGTTACTTTTGATTAATTTCTGAACATTCTGAAACACTTAGTCTAACTTTTTCTTTCTTTCTTTTTTAAATGTTACTAAAACATTTCAGAAAAAAAAGTTCCATTAACAATGTATAAATAACTTTTTTGTGCTAGCCTTTTGAGAACATTATTAAAGGGTTAGTTCACCCAAATTTTTAATTTCTCACCCTCAACCCTTTAAGACATTCATTCATCTTTGGAACACAAATTAAGATATTTTTGATCAAATCCAAGGTTTGTTTTTTATCTTCAATAGAAAGCAAATAAAAAACGGGAGAGATGGATTTGTTGAATAAAGTCGTAATTTTTGTTATGTTTTTGCACACAAAAAGTATTCTCGTCACTTCAAAAAATTGAGGTTGAACCACTGTAGTCACATTGACTATTTTAACGATGTTTTTACTACTTTTCTGGACCTTTAATGTGGTAATTTTGTTGCTTTCTATTGAGGATGAAAAAACCTCTTGGATTTCATCAAAAATATCTTAATCTGTGTTCAGAAGATGAACGAAGGTCTTACGGGTTTGGAACGACATGAGGGTGAGTAATTAATGACAGAAATTTCATGTTTGGGAGAACTAACCCTTTAAAGACCAGATTGTATGAACGTTCTATTAATGTTATATTCTATTAAGAAAGTATATTCATAACTTGGAGAGAATGTTCCCCGTTAGCTGGGAAATTGTTTGGGAGATTGCATTTCACTTTGTCATTCTTGAATTGATTTGGAAAATTAAACATGTTTTAGGCCTGACAGAAGTAAAAGAGGAAAATCAAGAACTGAATGAAGTGGAGGAGAAAGATCCGTATGAGGAACCTCATCATTTCATAAATGGAGAACAATCTTGTAGTTGGTCACAAAATGACAATAATCCTTCACAAGAAACAGCTCAGAGAACAGAAGACAAAAACTCTTTCACTTGCTCTCAGTGTGGAAAGAGTTTCACACGCAAAGGACACCTGAAGATTCACATGATAATTCACACTGGTGAGAGGCCGTACACGTGCCCTCAGTGTGAGAAGAGTTTCACATGCAAAGGAAGCCTTAAGGATCACTTCAAAATCCACTCTGGAGAGAAGCCTTTCACATGTCCTCAGTGTGGATGGAGTTTTGCACGTCAAGAAGACCTTAAGAGGCACATAAGAATTCACACTGGAGAGAAGCCGTTCACATGCTCTCAGTGTGGAAAGTGTTTCACAAGTTCAGGAGACCTTAAGAGACACTTGCGAATTCACTCTGGCGAGAGGCCTTTTACCTGCCCTCAGTGCGGAAAGAGTTTCACGCAAAAGGAAGGTCTTAAGGAACACACCAAAATTCATTCTGGAGAGAAGCTTTTCGCATGCATGTTGTGTGGGAAGAGTTTCACACACCAAAGAAGCTTGAAAAGACACATGAAGGTTCATTCTGGAGAGAAATTACACCAGTGCTCTGAGTGTGGCAGGAGATTTGCAGAAGCTGGCAATCTCAAAACTCACCTGCTGTCTCACACTGGAGAAAGACCATTTAACTGTGAGCGGTGTGATAAGAAGTTTTTTTTGGCCGTACACTTAAAGACACACATGAGAATTCATGAAGATGAAACACGTTACGTGTGTTCTTTTTGTGGGAAGAGTTTTTTGTGGCTTAACGGGTTTAAAGATCATCAGAAAACACACATTGGTGATAAACCTTATGTATGCTTGGAATGTGGAAGCAATTTTACTAGAGCTGGTGAACTGAAAGTGCATGAACGAATCCATACTGGAGAAAAACCTTACAAGTGTTCACATTGTGAAAAGAGTTTCACTCAGTCAGGAGCCCTGAAAATTCATGAGCGAGTACATACTGGAGAGAAGCCGTACCTCTGCCCTTCATGTGGAAAGACTTTCAGTCGATATGGAAATCTAGGGAAACATTTAAAAAAGGCTTGCCCAAAGTTGAGAAACTGAGGAAAGTTCACCTTAAAGTAGAGCTGCACGATTCTGGATAAATTGAGAATCACGATTTTTTTTGTTTCAAATAGAGATCACAATTCTGAACAGACAACTAAACAAAATAACATGTAATTTGATAGAGGTTCTGACAAAATGTTAATTGCTGCAGTCTCTTTAAAATGTTTTATTAATTTGAATGAATTATTTTTAAAAAATCAGCTTGAATGGATGATTCAATGACTCACTCATAAATACTTCACTTGTTTCATTACTGGACGAATCAGCGTTTTTTAAACAAAACTCTTGATTGAATAATTCAGTGACGAATACATTTTTAACAATCACTTGTTGCCATCTTCTGGTGTAACAATGTCATTGATACAATCTTTATTTGAAGAGGCAAGTTGCTTTCAAAAGTTGATTTGCTTTATTATGATCGCTTCCGTTGACATCAGTGATTTTATCCAAACCATAAACTTTTATAATTTGAATATTTCTAACAGAAATAATGATACTGTTTGGTTGAAAGGACTGTGAAGCTATTTCATACCTCTGGTGTTCCGGTGTAATTTTGTCAAAGGTTTAATAGATCGAATCATTGTCATTTAGGAATAAGGTCGCGTGGGAGTTTGAATGGAGATCGCAATCTTTTTACGATTAATTGTGCAGCTCTACCTTTAAGTCAAATTCTTGGACAGAATATCCTCCAAAAAGGATTTTTGGAAATTTAGGTAGAGGAATATTAAGGGAGACCAAAGTGTTTTTTTGTGAAATGCTACAAAATTTGTAGGGATGCTCTAAAGCCGCGCACACACTTAACGATTGTAAGGCCGATTATGAATGTAAATTGATACTTATGACTGATCGCGCTCAAACGCGTCCAGTCAGAGCCAGTTGCATTCAGTCTGCGATTACAGTCAGTGTTCAAATTCCATGTGTGAATATATAAATCGGCTCCAGTCGAAGGAAACAATCGGTATGTGTGTTCAGTTCAGTCTTAGAATGTTTCAGCTAATCGTTAGGTGTGTCCCCGGCTTAAGAAAATAGCAATATTCTAAATTACTTTAGAATCGGTCAAACAATGCCAGTATAAGTCTTATATTCCTTCTTGTTTCCGCTATCATATCTTTAATATGTAGTTTTGGTCATCATAGTTCTTCAGAGAATAACTGAAGAGTCTTTCAATGAAATCATTTTTAAAAAAAAATTAGTAATAAGCTTAACCAGTCAACTACTATTATTGTGTGGATGAAACTTCAGTATTCCTACTTTGTTTGTATTTGCAAAAATCATGTAAAGAAGACAAATGCATATTTGACGATTTATTCCAAAGCGACTTACAAATGAGGAAAACAACTAATGATTCATCTTAAGGGGGGAATAACTCAAGAAGTGCGAACAATACAAAGTTTCAATCATTGTCTAGAATGATACAGGCTAGAACAGCAAGGCACTTAAGAAATAGTGAAAGCATGGAAGGAATTTATTTCATATAAACGCCATAAAGCTTCAGAGGTTTTCAGCAGGTTTCAGAGGTTTGTCCTTTTCATGAGAATCCAGTGGGCGTGAAGGAATATGTATTGTTATTGTACACAACAATCTTTACTTTCCATCAGAAATATTCTACAGCTTGACATCATCTCACACATTTATTTTTTCACAGGAAATTTTCTATAGAATTTACACCTCCACAATTTTGTGCAAATCCCTGTAAATAATCTTATTAGAGGTGTGATGTTTGTCAGTTTGTAAATTCTATGAGATGGTGTTATGTAATTAGATGTAGAACTATACATAATTTCATTTATTAATGCATACAGAAACATCATTGGAAGTGTGAATGAATGTAGAAGTTCCATCAGAAAATGATTGTTAATAGTAAAATAACATTCTGTGGTATCAGAATTTTGATAGTGATGTAATAATTTGTCTATATAATCTAATGGTTATACAATAAAATACAAATCGCTACTTTTATCCACAATATAATTATGTCACGCATCTCAAATTTGGAAGCAAAATTGCCAGGGTCTATACATGATGCAGAATTACCTGTGGGAAGAGATTATGCCTTTTTAAAGAATTATATATATTCCCTCTATGCAATTAAAGGGTGGTTGATTATTTATTGGGGACAAAGCCTCGCTGAAAAAAAAAATCTTCTCTGACACTGAACTTGAAGCACAAGCCTAATTTAATCTATCCTACAGGTGAAGGTCAAGTTTGAATACAATAACCCAGTACACTTCAGCTGGTCAGAGATTTGATGTGCTACTTAAATTTTTGTACATAAACAAATGCATAATAAATACTTTCACTTTGAGGTTTATAGTTTCTTCTTTATTTAAATAACTTTTATTTTAATTAAAAAAAAAAAAAATATATATATATATATATATATATATATATATATATATATATATAAGACATGTTTTCATTGTATCATTTAGCAACAGCACCAGAGGATCCTCCACATAGGCAAGCCTACTGTGCCCAGCATTAGCTAGTAGTCAAGCTGTTCAGTTTGCAGATGTGTCCTTCTGATCAGCATCTTCTCCTAGCTCCATCTGAAGCTGTGCTACTTTAATTTGCTGGATATGAATGAGTATCTTCCACTATATGCAGGTGAAACATGGTGCAATACACTCCGTGTTTTCTGCACTACTATTTAACACCACTCAGGTGCTATGTGGTCCTAAGGCTGTAACGATTAGCCAGTTGCATTAACATTGCCATTGCTTAGACTAAGTAGCAGCCCAAAATATTTTTTGTAGTTAGGTAGCCTATGGGGTTTGATCATGGGTTGCAATTGACTTGGATTGTTTTGTGTGTTTTTCTTATAAAATGTGATGTTTTCTGGAGAATTTGAACAATTTCTGTAATTTTTTTTGCATGCAGATTTTGCAAGGTTTTCAATTTTCGACAGACATGTCCTGATTTATTTCGATAAATCTGTTCAGTTCCCCTAGAATTAATTATTAGTAATTATTATAATCAAGTAGCGTTCCTTCAATCTCTTTTTAGTGTGTTAGTTCTCATTTAGACATCATCTTCTATCTCTAGTCTTCGTTAACAGATGGTAGTGCACTGTTTTAGTTTGCAAACCGCGGGATATAGAACTTTTATCGCCTGTCAGTGACGTCATCAGGGCTGCGCCAGGTCTGCTGAAAATCGGTCGAGAAGAGGTTTGTGGTTTTGAGCTGAATAATGTACATGTAAGGTGTATAAATCGATATTTAACGTTAAAAAATGAATTTATGTTTTACAAAAGTAACCCAACGACATTATTTAATATATTTTATTACATAATTAGACCTAATAGATTATATTCTCTAATGTAATATTGTTTGAGTTCTTGTAAATATCGTAGCTTATGTGGATTTTTTTCCTTTTCCTTCTCACATGGAACAGATTGATATATTTGTCTTTAATTTTTTTTTCACGTATATTGTCATTTTGAACGTGACGAAGACGCGAAAATCAGGTGTAACATATCTTCCTGATACACTGTAATAATGGAGGTCGTTAAGGAGGAAAGTAAAGGCATTAGTGATGCAAGAGCATGCAGAATGAAAGATGAAGATTCTAAGGAACAAAGAGGTTGGTGTCCATTCTTGATTAATATATTATGAACGTTAAAGTAACAAAGCCTCGAAGAGGCAAAATGCAATAAAAATACAACAAATCTCCATTATAGTTATTTTAGTATATACACTACCAGTCAAAAGGTTGGACACACCCTCTCATTTAATGTTTTTTTCTTTGTTTTCATGACTATTTACATTGTAGATTATCACGGAAGACATAAAAATTATGAATGAACACATATGGAATTATGTAGTAAACAAAAAAGTGTGAAATAACTCTAGATATGTTTCATATTTCAGATTCCTGAAAGTAGCCACCCTTTGCTTTGTTGACAGCGTTGCAAACCCTTGGCCTTCTCTCAATGAGCTTCAGCACCTGAAATGATTTTCACTTAACAGGTGTGCCTTGTCAGGATTCATTTGTGGAATTTCTTGCCTTCTTAATGGGGTAGGGACCATCATTTGTGTTGTGCAGAAGTCAGGTTGGTACACAGATGACAGCCCTATTTGACAACTGTTAGAATTCATATTATGGCTAGAACCAATCAGCTAAGTAAAGAGAAACGACAGTCCATCATTACTTTAGGAACTGAAGGTCAGTCAGTCTGGAAAATTGCAAAAACTTTGAATGTGTCCCCAAGTGCAGTTGCAAAAACCATCAAGCGCTACGACGAAACTGGCTCACATGAGGACTGCCCCAGGAAAGGAAGACCAAGACTCACCTCTGCTGCTGAGGATAAGTTCATCCGAGTCACCAGCCTCAGAAATCGCAAGTTGACAGCACGTCAGATTAGAGCCCAGATTAATGCCACACAGAGTTCTAGTACCAGACACATCTCTACATCAACTGTTCAGAGGAGACTGCGCGGATCAGGCCTTTATGGTCAAATAGCTGCTAAAAAATCACTACTAAGGAAAAGCAACAAGCAGAAGAGATTTGTTTGGGCCAAGAAACACAAGGAATGGACATGATGGTCTGATGAGTCCAAATTTGAGATCTTTGGTTCCACCCGCCATGTCTTTGTGCGACGCAGACAAGGTGAACGGTTGGTCTCTACATGCATGGTTTCCACCGTTAAGCATGGAGGAGGAGGTGTGATGGTGTGGGGGTGCTTTGCTGGTGAC